>NC_092858.1:83863486-83871024 GCF_032062135.1 Pyxicephalus adspersus | reverse complement strand
AAAAAAAAAAAAAAACGTACGGTGCATCATGAAACATGCAAAAGGAATCCTGCAAGAAAACAAGTTTTTCTAGTAGAATGAAAAATTAAAACCTGACGTAAAGTGGCTAAATCCTTAGATGGAGATAAAAGAAGATTAGCCAAGTACTCTTAATATCAGTATTACAGAATACCTGAAATAATCACTCAGAACAAACCAAAATGTACATAACAACCTTAAAATACTGGCTTTATAATTGCAAAATAATCCAATACATGCATTTCCTATTTCTTTTTCCACGTTTGTGCTTCAGAAGTAGTGACAAAAATATAATCTGAGGATTAGGAAGTCTAGACGTGTTTTGCAAAAATAATGTACTATCAGGGTGTTTTTAAACTCACAGGGTACGAAATGTAAGTATGCTATGCTGCTATCAGAAATTTTCTGGCCCCATACTAAGAAAATTTTCTGAACCTTGATACCTTGTTGTCTAGCCCATACTGGTTGACTTTATGTACATATGGGGAGGCATCTTGGCTGTCCTCTCCTTGTGACTAGGATAACTAGGCTCAGGACTCCCACCTTGCCGGGATTTATAATGCAAAGGTGCAGTTGTAAAGCATTCTCACCCCTTTTGGATGCATACACAATTTTGGGTACATGCACTATTCCAACTGGTAGCTGCTGGGAGAGAATGGCATTTTTTAGGTTCTGTCCAGCCTTCAATCAAAAGCTCCTTTGAGCCAGGTCTGGTACTTAAGTGCCCTTTGTCCCTCCTGGTTGGGACCCTGTATGTATGTAATATAAAAACTAATTTTCAGTTACTACAAATAAAAACACTGTTTAGAAAATATTTTAGGATTATATTGTTAGGAGTTAGGGGTTTCTTACCTACTGGTTTGGTTATCTATTAATACCGCCCCCCTCAATAGTTATACAACAATTGATGAAGAAGAAAGAGAAGGTTTTTTTTTTTTATGGCAAACCAAATGTGTATTTAACATCACATATAATGAGAAAAAATATTAATCTCTTTTTCAAACTCAATAATACAATGGACATTAAAATATACAGCCGAGGGCTTCCACAGTTTGAGTCTATCACATTAATATCATGGGGTGTTTGTGACCCATACACTAGACATAACATTGCCTAAAATAGTTCAGAGAAAACACGGCTTAAGCTCAACAGGTTTCACCGCCTGGCTTCTTCAGGGGATGTGTGTGTGCCGTTATGCAGAATGATACCCTCAGATGATAATTGAACAGGGAAGCATTGCGGATTTAATTGGTTCCAACTATAATTCTTCCTCAGAAAGTGAAAATAATCCTGCAGAGCGTGCAGCCAAATAGGGCTGTGGCGTTTGTGGGTATTGCCAATACCCACAAATGCCACAACCCTATTTGGCTGCATTCTGTGATGTTAAATACATGTTTGGATTGCCACTGTCTTTCCTCTTTCTTCTTCATCAAATATCTTAAGAGCTAACCACAACTTCACTGCCAGTCTAAACATAGCCTAAGAAAACCAGAATTACCTAATATTTAAAGGTCAGTTATTCTAGCCAGTCACTCTGTCTAAAATATTATAAAACAGAACATATGGTATTGTATTTTACAGGTATGATTAGGTTATCACCCTGTGTCTCTGCTTCCCATTGTTGTGTGTTTATGGAGTCTCCAGAGCCTAGGGCACCATCATCAGAACAAAGAAAAACTGCCCAGAAACAAGAGTGATTCGTCCTTCCTTGTCACAATGATGAACATACTATTCAATATAAGCAATATTTTTCTAAACCTTTCTAAATTTTCTGGTAGTAAAATTCTACTTTTATTGAAGTGATATGAAATATAATTTTAGTTTTATTGTAATAACATCAAATATATCTAATTTTTAATAGGGCATACGGTACTTTGTACTTCCATGTTTGGTAAACTTTCTGTAGTTTATTGACTGCAGTCATGGGGGATTTATTCTGTATTATTCAGTTCTGTAAGAACTGAATATGTCAAAAAGTTATTGACATTTTATTCACTAGCATTTCAATACAAAGTACAAATAAATGTTGTACATATAGTATCTCAGTGTACTGTTATCATTAGGATGAGTTTAACTTTATATTCATAACCAGTCCCCAAACAAGATGCAGACTGGGCATTATAATAATAACATTTTTATACATTAAAACTAATATATTGGAGAAATGGGACTTAATGTCTTGATTGGTTGTCTAGGAATTTGGAATTGTTAAAAGTTATCTTTGATTACCATGAGTATCTACATATAGGGGATAGTGCAGTTTGTTTGCAGTCTGCTCAGAAAATTTTATTTTCAGATCAAAAGCCTAATATATGTATTTTTGTACATATAACTTACGTTTATATATTTTACTCTCCGTGTACATTTTTTAAAATGAATAGTGTTGGAATATGAAGCAAAAAATATATGTAATTTGACGATTAAAGAAGGGTTTACCCAAGTTGATATGGAAAAACTGTCTAAAGAATATCTATAACTTGAATGCTGTGAAAAGCTAGAGTTTATGGAAGAAAGAAATACAGAATATAACTGCTAAAAAGAACAAAAGTCTCATTTGGATTCTGCTGAAATGTGGGCATGTGGGAGATGCAGAATACAAGCTGTGATGAGATCAAAACATTGGACCTGATTTATTAAAGCTCTCCAAGACAAGTTTGCTGGATCACCCAGGTTCACTGATAAAAGTGTATCTTCTCCAGTCTCAGATTTCATAAATCAGGCCCAAGGTATGACTTTAGCTCACAGCGTTTTGTGTGGTTGAAAGCCAACATTGCTCATCACCTTAAAAGCACAATCCCTACCATAAAGCATGGTGGTGGAAAATAGAAACACATAAGGATTTAAGGAAAACCTGATATTCCTTAATACAATGCACTTCTGACGTAAAGATAAAGAAGAATTTCCTTCCAGCAGGGGAGTTGTCCTAAAAGCCCAGCTATTGCCTAGACCAGTGATTTTCAACCACTGTGCTGCGGCAGACTAGTGTGCCGTGAAAGCTCTTCAGGTGCACCGTGGGAAATTATCCAATTACCATTGTTGAGTGTCTGCTCTGTAGCCTAATTGCCTTGTTTATTCTTAAGAGACAAGAGAATCAGCTTCAGAGTGTAATTTTGTTGTTTTGTAAAAATATTATGTAAAAAATATGCCGTAGTTGAACCAAGAAATAGTTGAACCAAGTGTTGAACAATAATTGAAAAGAATTAAAATCTGCTGTTCCCCAGCATTCCAACAGCACAAATGGTATAGTATAGCTAGATCTGATTTAATAAAGATTTAGGAAGATATTACTTATTTGACCAACATTTTTTTAATTTTGAAATTTTTTGAAAGCTACATGTAGTGTCTCACCGACAACCACCCATAAAGAATGAATGGGGGGGGGGGGGGTGTTAGGAAGTGGCTTAGTACTATCTGCTGTATGTTCAGTACATTAAAGGTGCGTACACACTTCCAATTTTTATCGTTCCAATCGAACGATCGATTGGGCAAAAAATCGTTCGTAAAAAAGTAACCAACGACGCCGACGAACGAGGAAAGTCGCTGGAAACGAACGACCGGACCGGCGGATCGGATTGGACGACGATCGTTGAACATCGTTCGTGTGTACGGTCGTTCGTTGATCGGCCATGGGCTGAGCATGCGTGATGAACGAACGTCCGTTCACTTTCCTGTCGTGCACATAGTTCCTCTATCGCTTAAACGATCGTATCTATTGTGTGTACAATATCTACGAACGATCGTGTCGTTACCTCTATGTGCAGGATCAGTGCTATACGATCGTTCGTGTATATCGTGCAGGAACGTTCGTCGTTCGTTTTCCGACGATAATAATTGGAAGTGTGTACGTAGCTTAAGAAACAATTAGTGGTAGGGGCAGCCAGCTGCTGGGAAACACACAAACTCTCCCCACTGAGTATCTGAACAAGCTTTTCCTGCATAGTACACAATATGCTCATGTGCACACAATTTAGATACAGCGTTCAACTGCCGCAAATACTAGATACTCTGGGACAAAAAAATAAAAATAAAACTTATCTTGCCTCCAGGGACATCTTATAGCTTTTTAAAAAAACTCCTAAAAAAGGGTCAGAACTCTTTTTGTGGGCTGATTTCGTGGACAGGAAGTGGATTTATAGGATTCTACAGTGCACCAACACTGGACTACTACTTCACTTGATAGTTGAAGACTTGGCTACTCCATTGGCAAGATGAAGACCCTTCTGCTCCACTAGATTCATTTACAGAGCTATTTGTTCAAATTTCAATAGATTTGGGTTGCCTGCCAGACAATACGCATATGGTTGACTTGATTAGTTGAAACAAGCTGATAGCCAGGTCCCTGTGCCAGTCTTTTCTTAGAAATAAAAAACCAAAGAGTCAGAAACATGGAGCAGTGTGGGAGCTGGCAGTTCCAACTTGTTTTTTTTGCAGAGTGACAACCAAAGAAAACTGGGAACTGGGACTATTATCCTGATTCTAATTTCAGTGAACTGTGATCCACTTGAGTTGGAACAATCATGTACCCAACACAGTTCAAGTCTGAACTCCTGTTCATCAATTTTTTTCCAGGAAAAAGATTTGCAAAGTACTGAAGCCAGAATTAGAATAAGTGTTTAAGATGTATAAGATGATATGGATCTTCTATTTTAGGAAACAACCACTGCCACCATAATTTAAGTAAGCGTTGCCTACTAGAATGTTCCTAATGTAACCTCATGTAACCTAATGTAAAGCTACAAAAACATATGAAAATACAAAATAATATTTGCACACAGTGATAGTTGACCTCTACTGCTCAAAAGATGGTAAAATGCTTTATTATACCAGCTGTTTATGTTTTTCCATGGTGGTTAAAATTAGGCTGCAAATGATAACATCTCTGCACAACAACAGCAAACATGACAACACTACTATTGTATTCTTGTTCACTGGGTAAAGAGAACAAGTCAGGACTGAAGCATGTAATCTGCCAGGACAGCCATACATGTATTAGGTGCATGTACTTGTTCCAGGTCAGTAAGTCGCTACAACTCATAGAATGATCAGAGTCAGCCCTGTACACATATAAAAAGTGGAAACATTCATTTTTTCAGTCCTGCTAGGTTCCTTTCAATAAAAGGTCTGTATAATATTGGTAGGTGCATGCTAGTTGATATCATAAATAAAAACATGTAAATGCAAGTCTAAAAAATAAAGCAATATAACATTGTAAACATATAAGATCGCAGGAAGGATTTTTTATTGTATTTGGGACATATGAGTGTATTTAAAAAGCAGCAAATCCAAAACATTTAGCAATGTTCTCTGGTGGAGACTCGTTCAGGTACATGTGTTTGAATACCAGATAGAGACTCAATCTACACAAGAGAAAGTTGCCTTGAAAGTGGAACCCCTCACTCCTGTGCTTGCATTGATCTTTACCTGATCCTCTTTTGGATTTGGGATTTTAGGCAGCGCTCACAACAGAATATGGACAGGGGAGTGTATTTAAAAACTGTGACCAAGCAAATACGTTTATTGCAGTTACAGAATTGCCTGGTCGAACTTTTTAAAAAATAAAACTTGACTGTCCCTTTTTCTGTTTCGGGCTATGCTAGACTTTCTTTTCCTAACCCTGGTTTTGATCTGGTCCTTCAGGCTAGCAAGTGTCTTGCTTAAGGAAAGATTACCCTTTGAACATTTAAGAGGGTTGTTAAATGGCTTTGCAGGAAATACCACTATGTGAGGGCCTTGTGTGGGATACACGTTCCTGGAGTAGCAGGGTGAGTCTACCATGTTCTTCCACGTGAATAGCTACACTTCTCTGGAAAATGAATGGGCATACAGCGAGAGAGCAATACTAAACAGAAGCAGTGGGGGAAGATACTAGGAAATATGTCTGAAGTCAATTTGTGAGGAGAACGGTTCTGGTAGTATTGGAACCAATTTAGAGTTGTGTAATGAACTGTGTTTCGTAACATACTGAAGAGGTTTCAGTAAAATGTTTTATCAGCAGCCATCAGTGTGGACATTCCTTCTTACTTAAAGAACCATGTGATGAATGAGGTAGAGCATTTCGAAAGGACAAAATGAAGAAATGAAAAAAAAAAAAAACATTTGCTTGAGTGTGTATTTAGTAATATAGAAAAGGGGCCTGCGATTTTGACATCCACACATGGAGAATCATTACAGATTGGGATATGCACTGCCTTAAAGAACTAAAGGGTGGTTGACCACTGGGAACTTCTTTTTACACACCTCAATGGTTCCTGTCTGTGTATTGCAGTGGGCTACAACAAAAATGCATTATACTGTGCTGCCATGGCGTGCCACTGAAAATGAATACCCTCCAAACAGACTATCTGTAGTACCACATCTCTAAAGTTAGCTAGAGTACTAGGGTATGTGCCAGTAAATAACATAATGCAATGACAAATTTCACAAACACACAGTAAACCAAAACAAATGCTAAATTTTGATTGTCACTTTTAAATTAAATTACACACAGAGAAATAAAATGTAATGCTAAACATCAGCAGTCATACTTTCAGAAGACAAACTCACAAGTTTGCATTTCCAATTAATTCCAGAATATATTACCTATCACTATATCAACTGTGCATTGTGGAGGGCCCATTGCAAGGGTATCTTTTATTTCAAGCCTGGAGTTTAGCTTCAACAAAACTATCTTCACATTTCTACGTGTTTGGAACTGCAATGCACTTTGTTTTTATTGGCACCCTAACATCAGCAGTCCATTGTGGTGTTATGCAATAGAAATAAATAGTGGCAGTTGTGTTTTGGCTGTGCTGGCAATGCACAGTAAAACAAAATACAGGAAAAGAAAGGTGTGAGGGGTTGTAAAGTGTTTTTTTTAAATTTGCCTTGGAATGCAGTGTTTGAACTGGGACAAATCATGTCATCCATGTGTCATAGCCCACAGCATCCAGTAACCTAATAATTCAAGCGCTCATTCATTGGCTGTAAAAAGTTATCTTTTTTTTGCATGTTACACACTTCTCACTATCTTGGTAATGTAATCCTTAAAAACAAGCCAATATTCAGTACATGTCAGGCTACATACAGACAAATACTACCTTAACAACACTGCTGACAGCATTAACAGAAAAGAAATACATTCAAAGCATTACAATCTTTACTGACAGAATAGGATTGCCTGCTTACTGCAAAAGCTTTAAACTTCTATACACTACAAAAACATTAAAGAATTACCTACTTACCTAATAAACATTTACAGCCGACCCTGGAATTGCTCCAATTTCTATACAAGGCAGGGCTAGGTTAGAATGAAAGATGACGGTTGAGACATTTTACCTTCCTGTGCATGTACATTCTGGATTTCTGTTACAAGGTGGAGTTATTACAGTGGAAATCCACGCCTAGAAGAGAAATACAAACCTCCCGAATCTACAATCAGGGAGAAGAAAATCACGTGTGTCCATTGTTCCATTGACAACATCCTGTTACAACTTCACAAGTGTACAGTGGTTAAAAGTGCTGTCATTCCAGACACACAGAAT
>NC_092858.1:83689208-83861757 GCF_032062135.1 Pyxicephalus adspersus | reverse complement strand
ATTTAAAGTTAATTGTGGTAATGTACAGTACCAAAATTAGAAAACAGTTGTCTCTGTCCAAATATTTATGGACCTAACTGTATATATAACCTTACATAGCATCTCTTCCCAAACATTAGTTGGTGGACTTTGCGATGGTACAGAAGGCTTTGCTTTTAAGTCAAGTGTGTAAAGAAGATGGTTTTTTTTGTGGATTTTTGTGTATACATGCATATATTTATATACTCTCTTAGGATGTTTATGGGTACACTTTTTTATAACTTAAACAATAAAACCAAAAAGGGCTCCCACTTATTTCATAAACAGAAATGCTCTCAGGTTGCCAATACCACTGGCTTATTTACAGCAGAACTAACCCATTGAAATTGAAAAACTATTTTGGCCCCACAGAAGTTTTTTTTCCCCAATATGTGCTAGTATACACAGAAGAGTTTTTTACATTATAAAAGACTTGATTGCTAGTACTTCTATCTTCTGGCCAGGCCGACGTGATTTCAGCAGCTTTAAAACATTTTGACAA
Source organism: Pyxicephalus adspersus (assembly GCF_032062135.1). Taxonomy (NCBI): domain Eukaryota; kingdom Metazoa; phylum Chordata; class Amphibia; order Anura; family Pyxicephalidae; genus Pyxicephalus; species Pyxicephalus adspersus. The sequence goes on along the minus strand of NC_092858.1, from coordinate 83,861,237 downwards.
GACAGCATCCTGAACTACACGTGAACGATGCTTTATAGCAAAACAAAAATGTTAACTGGCAGGTAGAAAAATGTATGGCAGAAGAAAACAAAAAAAAACATACCCGCCAGCATTTTTTTTTTTTTTGCACAACCTTTTCCATCTTTACTTGAAATTCCTCCCTTCTAACCTGTCTAATCCCCTTTGGTAATCCAGAAAAACACAAATCTATCCTGGACTGCAGAGGGGACCAGAATCTATAACCTCTATACCATCTGCATTTAGCTCAGATAATCCAAAATATCATTCATCACAGTTTTCAGTGTTCTAGCTCCCCTTGTATCACCACATTTGTGGGTCAGCTCCACCCTTCAGAACAAACCCAGAAAATCAAAAATTTGGCTGCAATCCTATTGACTAAGCCATTCCCAACAACCTTTTTTTTGCTTTCTGTTGGTGCCTTTTTTTGGTTGTCTCCATTTTTCTTATGTGCACTTGCCTAAATGCATATGTCTGCTAAGTGGTGCCATGGCATGCATTTCAGTTGGCTATGGTCTGTCCTGGTTGACTGGCAGAGGTTGGGGCAATGGTTCCTTCTGGCCCAAAGGTAAAAGTGGTTAAACACTCTAGGTGAAAACAGCTTTCTGTTGATGGCTCCACATTGGTAGAAATGCTCATCAGAAACAGTCAGGCAGAAGCCTGAGAATGATGCGCAAGTACATTGTTTGAGTTGTCATGTCCTGGGCAGATGGCTGGGTGTTGTGAAGAAACCCCTTCAGCCATTACACATTGCTATCACTGGATTGTCAAAAGAAGGGTATTTTGGCATACTTCAGAATTCTCTCCTCCTGGATCTTCAGAATAATCCAAATGGCTTATACAAGGTCTGGCCTTCCCCTACTTCAAGGAGTTACGGCTTATTTTAAGTGCTTCAACTTTGTTATCTTTATATGCAAAATAGCCACCTGGGGTAATCCAGACACCATTATCTGGCATAACAAGGTGGATGTAGCTTGTCAGGTATTTCTAATCTTTGGATATTTCTTTTATACCATCTTAAAATTATATTTTCAGCAGCTCCTGGTTTTAGGTATAATTATTCCCCCCCCCCCCCTCACCCAATAGGCTAGCTATGTCCCACAGGTATTGTGCAGAGAGGTGAGTCAGATATACTGGAAATTTTACCTATTCTACTGTAATTTTCCTTTCCAGCCTATCCATATGCCAGCAAAACCTTTTCCAAGTGTCAGTTGCAAGTCTAGTTAATGGGAGGTGGGGGGAGGAGTAATGGAACAAAGTTTATGCTATTTTATCTTCTTGTTAATAGTGACAGGTTCAACATTCTGCTCTTAAAGTTTCTTACTCAGAACATGCACATAGTTGTAATCAGGGGGTCCTTTTTATTAGGGTAGTGTACTTTAAACCAAAGAGGGCTTTTATGTGCTTTTAGGTCTTAAAAACACTAATATCAAGACACACAAATTGCACAGGCTAAAAGGCACATTTTGAGATAAAAATATATATTTTTCGCATAGTTGCCTAATTTTAAAGAATAGTTAAAGGAACACAGTTGCAAAGGTATGACAAAAATACATTAAAAAATATGCATGCTGCAAAAACTTCCCTATTCGTATACATAAATTTACACATCTCTCATTGTGTATTACCAGGATTGAATTAGACCATTCTTTCCTACGTGGAATCTTAAGCAATATTAATGTGTATTTAAACAAAATAAAATAATCCTCCAGCAGTAGCTACTGACATTTAGTAAAATGCCAGAGCCATAAATTATCTAAAATTGTGAATCAGTGAAATTTAGACCCTACTTTAGCTTGATGAAGAATGAAGTGTGCAATTAGAAAGTAGTTGGAAGTATTTAAACAGTGCAAAATTCATATTTTTTAATATTAGGTTAATTATTGGGTACTATTCTTAACTTTCCCTTACAGTGTCCTTAGAATCAACAAGCATTTTTAAAAATGTTTTTTGCTCATAATAGGGCATAAAACAGAAAATATTTTTCAAAGCAATGAGACAACCTCTTTTCTTCATCATTTTGCCAATGTGGCAAGTAACATCTCCAACATAACTTTGTAGTTCAGTTCAACCAGGTTTGCATCGAAAGTTATGCTGTGATAGTACTTTGTGCCCACCAGAATTGCTCTGTGCTTTCCAGAATCCTCTAACCTCTGCTCTCAGGTGTCTGGGCAGCATGAAACACATCTGGTGGTTCTACCCAGTGGTGCAGGATTACCAAAACCGATTACAGAGTCTTCCAGTTGATCTCATCCGTACTACTTACCTCTTTGTCTCCGAGATTGGAATGCATTCTAATGAGAAAAATGGTTATGCCTTTACCAAAATATCCTAAAAAGTTTAGTAAATATATGCTGTTAGTGGCAAGAATTGCACTGGCTAAGGTCTAGAAATCCCCTAACATCTCCCATACCAGGTTGTCGACAAAACTCCACTAGATAAAGGGGAATGGCAAACTCACCTGCACTCTCAAGGACACTCACCATGCTTTTGAACCTACTTGAACCCATGGATTGATTATTGTTCATTAACACAAGACCCTTCCTGATGTGGACTCCCACCTCCATTTTTTAATTTTTTTTTTACTGTTGTTCCCCTTTACCCCCACCCACCTCTTATGCCCCCTCTATATTATGTTTCCCCTCTATATAGGTATTCTGCAAAATAACACCTTGTAACACTTTCTGTGATTTGTACTATTGGTTATGCAGACTATTACTTTGTATATGCTCTGAGGGTAATGATCCCATTTCCCCATTGCCATATCATTCTTGGATAAAAATGTATTGAAATAAAAAATTAAAATGATTATTTACTGCTTTACAAGTTCCATGCAGAACATGCTGCTGCTGCCTTTTATGCTGCTGTGTATTAGACTGGCCAGCCACTCCCCATGCATATTCTGATAGAAACTTCTACTAAGTTTCTTACAGAACTTTGGGAATTCTGCATCACCAAACTTCCAGCACTTTCATACCCTAAATTCTCCATTCATCAAATTAGGCTTACTCTTTACACTACCAATTATCTGTGGGAATCATCCAATTCCACTTATTCATCACTCACTACAGAGTATAACTCTGCTTTATGGATGTGTAATACCCCTGAAGAAACTCAAAGGGCGAAACGCATTGGGTTAGAAACAGAAAGCACCTGACTGGACTTTTTGGAAGGGGTGCTTGACTCACAACAGCAGTTGAACAACTGCAAATAATACAAAATGTATACATCTATTTTTACTGTATGTCTTAAATTCTTTCTGCATAGTAAGGTATTTATACAGATTCACTATTTTTGTTGCTTATGGACTATTTTAGCATATTATTGTATTTGAAAACATTTTTAATGTCAAGGCATGTGTCTTTAAGCTAGTTTGTAAACTATCGCCACCATAAACTAGTATCTTAGCCCAGATCACAAAAAAACTAAATTCTAATACATCCATACCAGAAAATAAAACATCCCATGGCATAAATACTGTATTATTTTCTTTTCTGTCACATTTGTGGATTATGTGGTTATGCCCTTACTTTTCAGCTAGCCAATGCAATTAGTGATTTTCAAACCCATAATGCTACCTACATAGAATATTACAGAATTACATTAGTCCTATAAAGCTATTCTACTAATTTAACCTAGAGTAACATACTACACAATGAAGAGTTCATATGATAAATCAAACAGAAATCTCTCTCTAAATAACCCCTATGTGAGACACCAACAACAACATTTTAAACAGATACTCTACCACTAACTTGTATATCAGGAATTAGGTCAGTATTACTCAGTGCAGCCTTACTATTTCATGTTTGACGGTGTATATTCCAAATGAATAGGTGCAAAAAGTATGAAGTCGCAGCCCCTCCAAGCCTTTACTCCATTGCTCATAACCTTATTAGGAGACCCAATAGATAACCAAAAAAATTGTAAATCACTACTTAATTGTAAAAACAAATACAATATTGAACATTTGTGTCGGTAGACACAATATTGCATGCATCCAAAGCCTACTGCAATATACACTTGAATATGAAGTCTTGGCATGTCCTAATATATATTGATATGACTGATATTACATGATTACATCACCACTATACCCAACAAAAGGTAATAGGCCTTTCTTAAGAGCTCTTGACAAACCAAAGCAATGGCTGCACTTATATAAGCCCTGAAGTCTATTGCAGACAGTGAATTGGCAGACAAAACAACAATAGAATGCAGAATGAGGAACAAGGAAGCCAATTAATATCCACTCTTGGTGGCTGCACATAATTTACAACTTCCTCGGACTTTTCTGTCACACAGCCAATCAGGTGCAATTACCTAAAACAAGAAAGGAGGATATCCTTTTTAAAGAAACAAACAAATATCAGTTATTTCAGCTGTTACTCATTGAGCACACCAATAGAAAAACCAGTACTAGCCAATAAGGTGTAGGGTATGCAAGCTGACACGAGAAAAGAGTCTGTTGTCACTCTTTTATTGCACAATCATAGAGTAGGGAGGTGACAGACCATTATTAACTGCAACAGAACAAAATACAGTCACTAACCTGGTTCTGATGTCTGGTAGGGTGTGCAAATCTAAGGAAAACATATCCTTCGGCAGCTAAAAATCCCACATACAAATTTATCCTGCCAGTAATTCAGCTTTAACACTGCCACCCCTGTCAGTGAACTCCTCAAATGAAAATCTTAGCTAGCTGTATGGTAGAGAAAAATAATAGTGCTATTCTGAAAATGAGAATATTGTTTCTTTTCACTACTGTACCATTTTTACATTTCCCAATTTAATTTTGACATGTATGAAAAGCCATGTTTTAATTTTGGATAGAGTATGAAAATTTTTTTCGCTGTTGGGCAAATTCACTTTCCGTCCAGGAGATGTAACATAAAGTTACAGAGGAAATTTCAAAAATAGAGAAGAATTCCCCTCTCTAACAATTGTTCCTAGAAAAAAAAGGGTCCACATTGGAAATTTTAACTTACATTTTGGTCTTGGGGGTGACATTTACTCACACATTCCCTTTTAAAGAATCAATTACTACCTTAACCCTGGAAGATTCTTCACCAGAAAATGTTTTAGTAAAAGTAAAATTTATTAATTTAAAAATAGACCCCCTAAATGTTTGGATTTCCCATCCATTCTTTTTCTTACAAGTACAATTGTTACCAGCAGAAACAAAAGGATGATCTCAGAATTAAAAACTAAACTGTATCCACAATATATATATATATATATATATATATATGCATTTATACATACATGTGCAGTCTTCCCCATTAAGATGAACAGCATAACATAGAATATGTGATAAATAGATTGGCAGAATAACATCCTTAATTACCCTACTTATGTCCACCCTTCATTCAGCAAGATGAAAATTATCTTGCTGAAATAGAACCTGGCTCTCAGTTCCAGGAAACTCATTTTGTTTCTGTTCCTGCTATGCTTAATCAAAGTCCTTTCCTTCAAGAACAGAATAAAAACACAGCAGTGCATTAACTCCATAAACGGAAACAGCAGTAAGATGTTAACACTGATGTAAGAGAAATTATATACAAAGGTCAAAACTTTATTTACACGCACACATTTATTAACACTAGTTAATTATACAGGCCATTAGAGTAAAGAATGAATGTAAGAAATTTTTTCTAGAAATTATCATAAGGCCTAGTAAAATATAGATCTATAAACATGGGCAAGAGAGAATGTCTAGCTTTAAGTCAGGCAAGTGTATTTAGTAAAACAGTGTAAAGAATCCTAACTTTAAAGTGTAACTACACCTGCGATTGCTCACCTATTCCCAGTTCCATCGTAGAGTGCCACCACGTTCATTACAATCATCTTTATTGGCTATGCTGGGATGATGTAACTCCCATGTAAATGTGTGAGAGTTCATTATTCCTGGCACACGAAGCCGGGTTTGCAGCGATTACCTGGTAACCAACGCTGATCTGCACATGCGAAGTGTTTGTAATACAGAACGATACGAGAAAGGCACCTATCAATCACAGACATTGAGTGTCTTGGACATTTCAATTCTCCTACTACTGAGTGCCCCATAATACCTTGACAGAGGTACCATTAGTCCAATTAGTATGGAGAAGTCAAAGTCCAGCAAAAAATAAAAAATAAAAAAAAGAGCCTCCAACCTACCTTGACCTTAAAGCATGTAAAGGTAAAATAAAAACTGCATATGGGGGGAAAAAAAACAGGAAAATATGCATGTATGAAATCGGATCGTTGTCATACATGCAAATTTCCCTGTTTTTTCCTTTAAATACTTTTCAACTACAGATTACATGCAGAGCCATATTACCTGTTGTTAACGGACAACTCATGTCCCTTTCAGAACTGAAATTGCAAGGAAAAGTGTCAGCCCTTCCCAGTTGCCTATTAAGCTATGTACTCAAAATGGTGTAAGTATTTGTTTTGTACTGTTTTTTAGGACCAAAAGAATAACAAAGAAGCGCACACAGGGAAGATCTGAATTTCTAAAACAATCAACTTGTGTTGTTTTTACACTTACCAAAAAGAGAAAATGCCTATATACGTAATCGACCAAAAGAAAACAAGGAAAATTTCTATATAACTGTCCATTGCTGTGTGTATTATTCATTTCAGTGTGGTACAAAACTCGACACAAGGAAATAAGTATGCCAAAAATGGAAGCTTATCATTTACTACCATACAATTTTATTCAGCTGCACCTGCAAACACTGCTCAGCCACATGCTTGAGAAACATGTTTGAATTTAATGAAATGAAACTCTTCAATTTTGTAGTTTATACTTCTCAAAATAAATAGGTTTACAATATAAATGTGAAAGTATGTGTTTCAGTAAAGAGTAAGCAAACATTAGTATAGAATATGATAAGATAACAACAAAGTGACTTGTAAATTATTTAAATAGTGTAGTCTAAAGCTGCGTACACACTGCCAATTTTTGTCGTTGGAAAGGATCTTTCACGATCCTTTCCAACGACAAGGGAGTGCACGATGCATGAACGGTGCTGTACATACAGCACCCTTCATGCTCTATGGAGAGGGGAGGGGGAGAGCGACGGAGCGGCACCCTGCTGCGCGCTCTCCCCTTCACTTTCATTACGATCGGCTGTCGTCCATCGTCAGTGGATCCGGCAGGTCGGTCGTCCGGACGATGGACGACACCGACTGTACACACGGCAGATTTTCGCCCGATAATTGGACGATGCCGATTATCGGGCGATAAAAATCTGACGTGTGTACGTAGCTTTAAATGTGCAATAGATTAGCTTTTCAGTTTCCCTGTTCTACTCTACCCTAAAACACCTACCCACTGCCATGGCATAGAGATAATTATTTGTGACACACAAGGTACTGACCAGATAATATATGTCTTTTAACAATGCCCTGACATATATTATTTATAATTCATGCATTTATTCACCCTGAGATTGAGGAGATTAGGAACTGGCCTGGCACTGATAGCAGGAGCTCACACACAGTGGAGCATTACTAGGAGTGACACCTTCTTACACCTTGTCTGCTAACAACTGTAACAACTTGAACTTATTACTCTATAGATATGTGGATAATACATTTCTGATTTTGTCTTAAACATTTGTTAACAGGCAGCTGTTCAGATTCCTTCTTCCACCAGGAGGAAGGGGTAGGTGCAGGGACTAGGACAGAGAGCAATGGACAGGTCTGGGAAATGGCCAGTTTCCTGCTCAATTTATAGGAACTATAACATGAAAAAATAGTATAATTTTTTAAAAATAAGGAAACATGCTTCTACTACACAATGATGTCATTTAAAATAGACTTGTGATCAGGTTTCTAAAGCCCTGTATAGAAGCTGAATAACTGTTCTAGTGACAGTAAAACAAATACCTTGTGTACAAAAAGCACTCTTCTATTCCATGAAGAAGGGAAGGGGAGGTGACCTGCTTTTAGGTTTACCCTGAATAGGCACAGTGACAGGTTCTGATAATAGATAGTCTTGAAATCTGGCTGTCCAGCCATGCCAACATGCGGAAGTCACATGCTCCTTCATACATGTAATTATTTAGGTCTACGTGTTTGTTTGTCCCAGTTTAACCCAACCATTGACATTTATTAAACATCAGATCACATCACATTTAGCAAAAGTGTATCTACCACTTAAAATTATAGAAAGTAACATATCAAGAAAAATAGCAAACAAAATATTTGCAGGGTGAATAAGTATTTGTCATACTTTAGACCAACCTTTCCAAACCTTTTCAGCCTTTCCAGTCCTGAGGAACTTTAAAGTAATTTTCAGGTGTCAGGAACCCTTCCAAAAATTCTATTTGCATTGGTTTCCAGAAAGGCACCTTTACAGATAGCTGAAAATGTCCTTGGTTTTATGCCGCTTGCTCCGTCACGTAGATTGGCACCAGTCAATCAATCAGTCACAACTCAGGTAAATTCTGGAGGAACCCTACCTAGGGTTACACAGAACTATGGTTGAGAATGGCTGCTTTAGACTATGCTTCTTTTTTATCACACATAACACATTTTCTTTTATTTTCTTTAGTAGTATTTCTCTGAATAGACAGCAAGTTTCTGGTAATGAAGGCCTCCAGCAAAATGCTACAACCACCATGAAAAAGATGATATTTTCTGATATGTAGACAGAGCAAAGCTACATACAAGCAATACAGTAGATAATGATCATTGGAAACAATTATTAGTGATAGTTTTCAGAGACAGCAAGAATAAACAAGCTATATACAGACAGGCTGGCCATTCCATCTAGGGGTGGGATTGTCTCCACAAGAAACAGCAGCCATCATTAGCTCACAATGGTCATTCACTATTATTACACAGTGTTTATATAGAGCCAACATATTACGCAGTGCTGCACATTAAATATTGATCTAACATTACAGATACAATACCAATGTTGAGGATTGTTATAAAGCATTACAGGTGCTGTAATTCCAGGTCTTAATGGGAGCAGGTAACTGTAAAATCCCCACAACAGGACACCGACTAGGGATCCTGGTCTGAATGATAAAATGTCTTCATTCCTGGCCACCAGTCCAATATATCTTATTAGCAATAGCCCAGGCATGCCCATCTGCCCTCTCTTGTATCGGAAGGACTTCAAAACACTATTTGTATATTTTTTTCCTAGTTTATTATTTTTGTATTATTTTATCACTGGCTTCTTTGGAATGCATTTAGTTTATTACATTTGCAACCTAAATAATAATCCTGGAATTCATCTAGAAAATGTAGCAGCTGTTTTAATGGTTCATTGATTGAGAACAATTGCAAAACAATTGTGTCCTTGTTAAGCAATTATTTTTTTGATCTATATAATCTAAACGTTTCCGTAGCACAGGGACTGAATGCTTATGTAAATGGCACATTTCATTTGTTTTATCCTAATGCAGGATTAAGCTGTAAAAATAGAGTTCATATAAAGCTGAACCAAAGTCATACTTTGAAAAGTACATCACCTGGTGGATATTGCAGAAAGGGACAAGTGAACAACTGTTCTTATCTGCCTGATCACTGCCCAGCTGTCAAATTTTGCTGACCATGCACATCCCAGCAGTGGTTGCTTGGGAAAAGCCAACAATTCTGACTTCTCTTGGACATTCCTGAAATTAATGAACTCCCATGTCCCTGTGCAAGAATCACATCTTGGTATAGCCAATCAAAATTGTAAGGAAGAAGGAAAGAAGAAGGAAGAGGGTGGCTCCCTGCTATGGAACAGGTGGGTAGAGTGGTTTTTAGGTACACTAAGTTGTAACTATTTATATGTTTTGTTTGAAGAGATTATTCTATCATTGGTCAAAAAAAAATGAAAAAAGCAAACCAGTTGTGCAGGTGTTACTAGCATATACCTATGGAAGCCTCCAAAAATCCTCCAGTCATGGCCATATGTTGGGCTCTTCTGACAGGTGTACTTATCCCTTCCTGCCTCCTTCATATTCCTATTGGAAATTAGATTGCCAATAAAAATGAATGGAGGCTTGGTTTTACAGATGTCTGTCGTGGATATGGGTGCCCAAACTTTTTTGACCTATGAGTCTCTTTGGTTTGTATTTGTAAAGGATTTCAATAACGTACAATACAATTAAACATATGGCATTTTTAACACAAATATCAATATTACTTTATTTCACAACTATGGTTCTCTACTCTCAGGTGAATTTAAATTACGCCAATGATCATTTCAGCGATCTGTGGGGTGACATTCCTCGCACTGGCCAGCAATGTAAGAGGCATTCTTCCCACTGACCACCACACTAATAATTTACTGTGAAATGTGGATATAGTAGTTATAGAAGTGGTTCCTTGAAAACATGACATTTATTTCACGTGTTCCTCTTTGGTATAAAGGTAGAGAAACACTGCACTGCATATTTTCTTTTCTCAATGTAAATCCTTGTAGGATGCAAAAACTGTATTCTCTATATATTCTTTAACAACATCTCTATTTCTGGGGAATATTTATGACGTAGTAAATCTAGCATTAGGCAAACCCTATCTGTTTTTACCCTAGGTAAAAAACACATGCTCCCAAATACTTGCTAAATGCCACATTCACTTTTAAGTCTGTAGAACATTTCAGGTTTTTCCACCTGTGGGCACAATTTTGACAGGTATATCAAATTATTCTATCATAAGTAGTTTTATTAAATCCTTTATTTTTATTTGCATCCAAAAGCAGAAGCTGTTGGTTAATTGATACAATTTGCAGTGTACATTTGTGATGCTTATTAAATAAAAGCACATAAGTAAATAATATCCATAAAAAATCAATTGGCTTTACTTCCTCATTATACACCTACATTCTATTTTAGTGCACAAATGGAAAGTTATATCCTTGACTTCAAACACAAATACCAATCTATAAATGGATAAGAGTAAACATGTGCTAGTTCTACCAGAAATGATGCAAGAAGTGTTCTATATTTGGTTCCACTACATACCAAATCATGGGTGTTCTTCTATCTATTCAGGTGTATAAAGTAGTATCCCAGTTATAATTTCTATTTTATTCTTTCCCAAATCCCCCAATCGGCCACTGTTTACTTTTTATTTTTACCAGAAATATTGGGTAGACTCTCCTTACCCTTTCCAGTCATGTAGCACTGTCCTCAGCCCCTACTAGATTCAATACATGTGAACTTGTCATTTACCCATCTTACAAGATGAGTGGTCATGAGAGTGGCCTCCAGCATGCCTGCCCCAGCCACCCTGCTGCCAGAAGAGTAAGAGGACCTGTCTAGTATGTCAAAGGACTGAATAGGAGACAGAATGAGAATATTCCCTTTGCCTTTTTTTATTATAAACTATATCAAACTTTTTTTTCTTATTTTGTATTAGGTAGGTTTCTTTTTTATCTGTGACTCATTAGAGAGATTTCTCTTCACTTCTCTTCTCAATAGGAAGAGGATATATTTTTAATGCAAGGAAAAGCTCATATTAATTAAGTATCCCCACTATTCCTATCCTGTTGGCAACTGAAAATTTTGGATTTACCCCAATTTTTACTTTCAGCGATATTGGCAATTAGGGTAATTGTCGAGATTGATGTTTCCTGAAATGATGCACATACACTCAATCATCATCTCTCACAACAATCATTAGTGATCATTTTAAGTGAAAGTTTTACAAGCAGTTACTGTACAGACAAGCTCCATGTTCTGCACAGGGCACCAGGGACTAGGGTAGTCCTCATTAGGAAATAGTCATTTAGCATAGCTGATCTCTAAGGACTATTTGGTACATTAATGTGCGTTCAAAAAGGCAGGCTGTCAAAATGGATGGCCTGCTAATGTACCCTAATGCACACAACAGAGCATGAGACCTTTTTTATTCCAGTGTGAAACAATGTTGTTGTGTGCTGCCTTAGCGCATTAGGGTGCCATTCAAAATTAATAGCACTGCAACACAGCATGTTATGTGCATTACCACAAGCTGCGGTATTGTGCTAATGGTACCATAGAGCATATATTTTAATGTGGCGTGCAGTCTTTTAATAGTGTAGTGGTTTTAGTCCTCACCTCTCTAAAAAAAATAAAAAAAAAAAAAAAAAAATCTAAAATCAGATTTTCATGTTAAGTAATAATTTATTGGAATATTTTGACAATACTATAATCTTTTCCTCCTCTACCCCCTTCCCCCCAGTGGCCGACACCTTATTTGTTCAAGCCAAGGAACGCATCTACGTCCTGTACTAGGATGCTGGCTTGGATATGACCGCTCTCCTTTAAATTTGCCACGATCTTACAGTTTTGCAGTCTGATTCTTGGGGAAAAAGGAGAATGAGGAAATGCTTCCTCTCGTATGTACAAAACTAGAGAATTCATCCCAGCCTTGGCTAAGTCACTGTAAGTGTATAAAAGACACACACACACACTTCATCATGTTTTAATTCTCTAAAGACTCTTCAAGTTTAGCAAAACTTTTTGTTGATTTGCCACAAATACATTTACCTTCTAAGTCCTGGTGTGGGCTTGCAAGGTGGCATTTTTGTAGAGCATTGTCAGTAAAGCTATGTTCAGGCCACTCTCTGTAATTTATGCAAATGTTGGTTTTCTCTTATCAGACTACTCAGACCCACCAATGAATCAGGAGGAAAAATTATATTGCTTAGGGTAACACACAAAGCGCTTGACAAAGAAAAGCTCTAAATGTCTGATATGCTATTTTGATTGATATGTCATCAGCTATTTTTGCACTGAACAAAACAATGTTAAACACTCCTAAAGTATATTCATTAGATCTAATGGGAACATATAGGAATTTCAAGGTTTACATACACTTTATGAATTGCTTTTAAAATGTAACTGTACAGTTGTAGGAAAAAAAAAAAAAAAAAAAAGATACTGATAGGAGAACTTTACCAGACCCATTGTAGAGTACATATGGCAATTATACACATTACACAATTACACAGAGATCATAACTTTTTAATGACTATACACACAATGATTATCATTATACTTTTTGCAAAGTTTATTTCCGATTAAATTCAGAGGATTTGATTGCTTAGGACTGGTTAACACCTTTGTGGTTTAGGTGAAGTTTGCTGAAGTTACCCGAGTTTACTGTTGCCATGTAAACAACTGCTGCTGTGTACATTATCTACAGGCTTGCAGTCTGCTTTATTTTTTAAGGAAAGCATTTATGAAAGGCTTACATCTTCTACAGTGCTTTACAGAGTCCATAATTAAGTCACTAACATAAATAGGCCCTAATGTGAACAGGGTCTTGCAAATTCATTGGTAAAAAAAACAAACAGCGTCCCCATTGGATGGTGGTTGTCTGTGACACCTCCATTAAACAGGTATACTTTCTGATATTACATTGGTTACAAATGGCCTGTAGTTAATGTACACAGTAGTAATTGGTTGTAATACCAATTACCACAGTAATAAGTGGCTGCTTGCGGTGTACAATTTACAAGATAAGTGAAATTAGTGTAGCAGGTAGGCACTCCAGGCAGTGTTTTTGCCCACAGCATAAAAAAGGAAAATGAAGGTAGATACTTAGGCAAACCTCAGCCAACATCCTACAAAAAGCAATCAAACAAGTAAGGTGGTAGCAACTGCCAGGTTGTGAGCTGCCCGGGAACAGTCCACCAACACTGCCTAAAATATTACTCAAACTTAGAAAAACAAAATAATTAAGTTAATTCCTTTTCTTGGTTTTGTAAAACTAATCTATCATCTTTTACTAGGCTTACAAAGACTGAAAACACAAAATGATATTAGAGTTTTTTTGAATCGTTTTGTCACACACACAAGATCCTAAAGATACATTATGTATGACTGCTTGTATGGATTGTTCAGACAATAAGAAAGAATAAAGCAGACAATAACAGGAGACAGATCAGCTAGGATGTTCAAAACACAACCAGGAAACCAGGAGACAATCTGTTTCTTTCATATAAGGGCTATTACCTTTTTAGCTGCACCACTTACATTTCTATATCATGCCTATAATGTTCAGGAAATTCACTGCACTGAGAAAGAAAATACAAATTATTTAAATCATGCCAGTTTCTAACACAAGGTCACATTGTGTTTTGTAGCACATGCATTATTGTGCATTAAAGCACTTTGCTTTAGGGTATTTCCTTTATATTTAATGGCTGGGTAATGCACCTCAACACAAAAAAATTAGACCTGTGTCATTTTTTTGTAAATCAATGCATCATAATGAAGTTAAAAATCAGACAATTGTATATTATAGTCTGATCAAATACTTACTTAGCAGCATATCTACGGTTCAATAAATTCTGGTCTCCTCAGTAAACAAGTTGCTGAATCTTCTCAGCTGTGCTGGATTTATGCTTTAACTTAGTTTTGTGCAGAGGCAGTGAACACCATTCATGGTCTTATAAAATAGATAAATGGCAGACAAAATATGCACGCTCATTGCCTGCACCTGTCTCTGTGGCAAGACCCTGAAAGAAAAGAGAACTGCAGAGATGGCAATATTTGGGGACTTCTTGAAGGAATACCCATCTGACACCCAATGTTCATTCACAGCTACAACTATGTTATTGCTATATATTTCTGCAGGAAAAAAAAACTCTTAGAACTTTTAAATTTTATAGAATATATAGATCAATACAATATGCACTTACTGTTTTAAAAAGTTTGTTTTCTGTTTATGTATTTACATTGAACATTTGTATGCAAAATAGGTCACCTGTATCAGACAAATTTCACCTTTTATCCTTCCATGGCTGCCATTGCAATTCTTTTGATATTTTGATATAAGGATCTGTAGTTATGCATTGGCCTTTGGCCAAAATAAATTGGCTTAAATAACAGTGGTATTTGAGTAGCAGTTTAGGGCTGGTTTTCACGATAAGCATTGATTTCCAACAAACAAATACAATTTATTTTAATTGGTCCTATTCCCACCCATGCCTGAAAAACATAATATGAAAATGTGTGCTGCATTTAGGTGCTTTGACTATCATAAAAAAATAAATGGCAACATGCACTGATGCGAAGCACATTACTTTCAGGTCCATCTAATATATATATATATATATATATATATATATATATATTATAATTATTACTGCTTTCTCTAGTAATAAAAAGAAAACTTAAGTTAAAAGACTACACATAAGGACACACTGTAAATGTTTTGTAATGACAGTAGCAATGAGTAAACCAGGAAGCAAGGAAAATAAACAGTACAGGACCTATATATTGCTGACAACAAGCAGATCTGCATTAAGGAAATAAGTGACAAGCACTGAAAGGGAACTTACCAAAGCAGATGTATGAGTCAAGTAAGAGGTCAGGTAGCTTGTTCAGTTCAGAGGCAGGTTTGGAATGATCAGTAGCTTTTTAGATACAGGAGGCAAATACACCACAACTAGTATCACTCAAAGGCTGAATAAATGTTTCAATTAGCAGTCAAGTGAACAGCTGCAAACAAGCAGAGACCTGGACTGGCAGACACAGGAGCTTGGTGCACGTCACAAGGACAGCTTGATGACTGAGTCAGAGGTGGGGAACTAGTGTCTCATTATTCTCCATCCCTGGGGACATAAAAGACATATGTCAATTACAAGAAAATCCCAATGCTTACAATACTTTTACTTTAGATATCGACATAAACTAAGATTTGTTTCTGTTCTATTCTAAAGAAATTACTGACTATTATTAACATGATCATATCACAAAGAGGCCTTTTTTATATATAAAGGTACAATGCTTATTATTTGCAATTTCAGTGAAAAAAAATGTCCTACTCTGCAAATTCCAGCTGCTAGTTTTCATCGTAGTAAGATTACATTACTTTTTTATTTTATTATTTTTATTGAATTGTTTTTTAAACAAAGGTAATAATAGAGTAAATAGAGAAAAAAAAAAGTATACAACCAATGTTACGAGCAAAAGGCATCATTCAAATGTCAAAGCCAATACTATAATGATATCAGAATGAAAACATTTGCCTCTCTAACATGGAGGCAAATAGTATAGCAAGGCTGTTACTGATTATGCTTTAATTACTAAGCCTCCTTCTTTATAAGTAACTTTCTACAATGCTCAAAATGAGGGGAACAACATGGGAAAAGAAAAAAATGAAAAAAAGAATAGTCTGTATACAAAGTAAACCAATAAGGGGAGAAATTACAATTAACAAATAAAGGGTTTCTACATTTAAGTTATTTATCAGAGCTGCACGCAGGTAACATAAATGCACCTTCAAAAGTTTTAAAGCAAGAGGGGATGAATCAGAACCTCCATCAGGTTCCTATTGTTTTTTGTGTTCCTGCAGGGGGATTCACTCTCATTGTACTTCCGATGACCAAAAAGTAATGGGAAATCCATCATTTTACAGGAACAAGAGCAGGTGGTAAGCGGAAATCATTAAATGTAGAGAAGGTAATATATGGATAGATTCCTGGCGTGCCGCTGCAACGGGGAATTCATATAAATCTCAAATGCACCAACAGCAAAACTTAACTAGGGTACTAACCATACATTACATTTAACAAAAAAGTTAGCTTTGGTTATATAGGTATGGTTCAAAATCAGCCTCATTAGATATGAATTGATAAGGATCCAGAATGTAATAATGTTTTCACCACTTTAAATATGGAATTATTTATTTTAATGCGGGATTAGAAAAATAATCATCAGAGGTATCTGATGGACACCTTTTTTCACTATAACCTCCAATAGTAAGCCATATAGCCTATAATATATTGAGGAGGTACCAAATAGTTCGAAATGCACTGTAATAAAAATTGTATGTTTATAAAGGGGTGCCCTGTAAGTCAGGAACAGTGGAGGTGTTGCCCACTGGTGTCATTCAAACATTTTCATATGCAAACCTATAAAAGACAATCATAGATTATCAGAATCTCCTGTAAGGATTACAGATGTAGAACAGAGGCTTAATTCCTAAAATCAATAAAATTAAGGCTTGAATTAGCCTTGTGTTTACAACCCTTTCATGTGCATAATGTGGGACTAATACATAGGATCAATAGCATGCTCTGGAACACGTTGCATTTTAATTGGTTAAGTTGATAGGAACAGTTAGGTTAATGCAGACAGTCATTATTGGATAGGGTAACAGTTTTACTTTGTGATTTGTGATGTAGTTATTTTTTAAAAGTTTACTGGTTGTTCTAACCTGTCTCACACAGAGAGAGAAATGGCAAAAAAGGCTATCCATGGCACTCACGCACATCACGCAATGCAAACTTTTCTCACATACTATACCTAAAATATTCTTTATAGTTAAACTTACTAGTATGGTTTCTTTAGGGGCGTCTGGTCCAAGCTAGTAGAAAAAGCAAAATAGAGGAGCAAAAAAACGTATTCCTATATAAGTCTGAATATAGACTGATATCCCATGAAATGTATAGAGAACATAGGTTCTATTCAACAAAGATTGCTTTCTCCATCACATGCACAGGCAACAGAGATTCTGTTCGGTGATGATTGCCCTCCCTATCACATGTACAGGAAAAAGGAATTCTATTCAAATAAGTGTGCACTCTCCATCGCACAATTTTGGAACCGGGGTTCTATTGAATGAAGATTGCACTTCCTATCACATTTTCAAAGAACAAAGCTTCTATCAAATAGGGGACATGGATTCTATCAAATTAGCATTAATCTCTTCATTACATTCTATTCAAAGAAGATTACTCTCCATCACATGTACAGAAAACAGGGGAAGATTGCTCATCCCATCATATGTACAGGGGGTTCTATTCAGGGAGGTTGCCCCTTTTGATCACATGTTCAAGAAACAGGGGAAGCCCCTTCCCCCCACCATCATAATAACAAGACGCTAGTTATATGCGTTGAAGATTACCCGCTCCCCATCACATGTACAGAGAAAGGGGTTTTATTCTTGGGCATCTCTGGTCTCTGGCCAATGGTTATTTTCCCTAATAAACACACCCTTGGCAGGTTTCCCTCATGTTGTCATTCTCAGGGGACCAATTTGCCCATCTATGTCTAGCTTAGTAGATGCAGGGATCATCAGCACTATATGTGTTTCCATTTCAATAAAAAAGAAAAAAGAAAAAGGACAGAAAAGATTTGCTTAACCATATTTGTAACATTACTGTAACAATAACCAACCAGCTGTAGTTGATTGAGCATTCCTTGATGTAGCACTAGCAGAAGTTAGCACAAAATAACCAGATCTGATAATCCACATAAAATATAGTTATGTCCAAAAAAAGGCTAATATACCTGGAAGAATAAGCTTAGCTATATGCACAGAGCTGCTGCAAATAGTGTCCCAGCCTTGAGCATTCATGTGAGCTGCTGCTCTGCTCTCACATCTTGTCAGCTTGTTATTTCCACCTGTATTGAAGTGCCACAGCTAGAAAATGGAACATGAGTCAGCGTGATTGAAGGGGAAGTGATAGGCCAATGCTGAATTTTATTTGTTCTGAGAAATAATAAGGTTGCAACATTTGCTTTAACTTGTCTTTTATTATTTGACAACAATTCATTGTTACCTTCATGCTGCATTGTTTATATTTATTCTTTGAATTAGACTTTGTTGTCTTCATTTTAAATTGTTATGTATTCTCTGTGATCACATTCCCATATGAACAAAAAAGGACCGGTGGAAGTACTCTAACCTACATGTAACTGTCAATTAGACATAGTTTGTCACAATGCAGGCCACATAAACCGCAAGAGGGAGCAGTACACAAATATTCTGTGATCAGAGCATTGCAGTTTTTCCTTGTGACAATCAAGCTGACAATAGTGGAAACAAAGATATATAGTTATATAAGAACTTACCTGGCCTGCCTTCCCCAATCTAAAATCACTCACCATATGTAAATAGTTTACTTAAATGTTGCAATCTCTTCCCATTTGCATCTTGGGGAAGGTGAGCTATAATAGGTTGAGGGTGGGGTAGGCAGGAACTTTTTCTGAAATGACACTACCAATTAAATGTTTAGTTGAAATGACAACTTCAGCTCTAACAGTTTGGCAAGAATAAATATCCAATATGTTATACATAGAGCTGATGTTCAAACGGTTACATTTCATATTTTTATATGCTACAAAGAAAAATCTTCTAATGTTTGTTTTTGAGAGTGACAGCATATGCACCTAGATAGCCCATGCTTCCCTCTTTGAATTTTCCTATGCAATTAAAGGACCCTAATCCTAAAATTGCAATCCAGAAATTGAACTCTGGAGGCTGTGCATAAAAAAATGGTAGACTGGGTACAAGAGAGTGGTCACTGGTATTGCCTGTAGTTAATAGATGATTTTTCCCCAATATTAAATAACCATTGGAACTTCAGGCTGATGCACATATTCCAAATCCAAATAGCCACACAATATGTATGTATCCATCTTAGCTGTACAACTTTCCATTTGAGATGAAAATAGCTTCCTTTAAATTGTAAGCAATATTTTTAAACTAGTATTTGAACAGCTGCACTAGGAATACAAAGGTTACACTAACACATGTTCAGTGCTGTAAAGCTTTCTGTTACATCACCTGCAGATAACACAAAGTGTTTCTATACTGTGCTGGTCAACAACTGTCCATCTGCTTCTTAGCAGCAAGCAGTGCTAATGTTAATGCAAATATTGAATTTAAGTTTGTGTTACATTTAAATATGTTATTGATTTTACTGTATGTGCAAAAGTAATGCATAAAAATATACTATTAATAATAATATTATTATTATTAATAAACAGGATTTATATAGCGCCATCATATCCTGCAGCGCTGTACAATAAATAGGGGTTGCAAATGACAAACGAATACAGATGGTGACACAGGAGGAGTAAAGGACCCTTCCACGAAGAGCTTACAATCTAGGAGGTGAGGGTAGTCGCACACAATAGGAGGGGAGATAGGGAGTGGTGGAAGTTGTGACCGTTTCAAAAGACAAAAGATAGGTATACAAGTTTGGAAAAAATTGGTTTTTAGAGCTCTTTTAAATGAGCAGAATGTAGCAAGCCGAATAGGACGAGTAAGACCATTCCAGAGAGTTGGGGCAGCTCTAGAAAAGTCTTGGAGCCATGGGTGTGATGAGGTTATGAGTGAGGAAGGGGTAACAGAGTAGCCTGCTGGTGTGTGGACAGTTGCTGAGTGTGCTAGAAAGTCTATGCGCAGGGGTGCGGGCTGAGAGGGTGTTCGCCCCTTGTATTATTATCAAATATATTACCCTTATAATATGACAAACACTATTTTAAATTGTATGATCCTTCAAAATTAAAAATAAATAAATTGGTCTAAAATATTGTAAAGATTTTTTTTCTTAATAATCCAGTGAAACTTCACAGTGGTTGTTGTGAGAACCATAACGGTTTTATCTTTTGTAAAGCATATTACTATGTAAGGCATTTATGAAGGCAAAAGGCAATGTTAAAATCCATTAACCCATAACATTATTCTGGTAATAGCAGTGGACACATGATATGTATTTTAACAAAAACTATAAAACCTTTGAATCACATTCAATAATGCCAGACAGGAGCCAAACTAATACAACCACAAAACTAATTCAGCAAATACTTTACTAGACTAGTAAAGACAATATTCTATTTTGATCAGCATTTTTGGAGAAAATTTGGTTTAATCCACTAAACAATAATTTATGAATTTGACATAATGAACTTTACTCCTAGCCAAATTACAATTTTTTTAAGCAGTCAAGTGTTTTCATTAAGAAAAAATAATTGTCATTACAGCAAATAATGATATTTGTAGAGTGAACAGGATTTACATGATCTAGAATGATTGAGTGATTTAGAACTTTCATACCACTGAAAGGGACATTAATAAGTACCTCATATGACAAATTTCAGGTGCTCCTGTTATGGGGTAAAAATAATAACTTTCTACAGATGATGTCTGCAAAGCCATTCTATTATTATTATTATTAGTATTAATAATATACAAAAACAAATACCAAGGGAGCCATAACTAAAAACAAAAACACAGGCATGTAAATGTTTTTTTTTATTTAGGATTTTCAGTTAACTATTTTTTCATTTGTACAGCAGAAAAATAACAAGCTAAAATTTTAAATAAACTATAATTAAAATATCCAAAACCAAATATAAGCGCTGATCCATATATTTAGAAGCATTGATCTACACTGCTATGCCTTTTATTTTAAATAATTCATTGTCTGACTGTATGTAAGACTCCCAATTTATTAGCTCAGTGGAATTTATAGTAACTTACTGGTTTTCCAAACTGGCTGAAAAACAAGAGTTTTAAAAACCAATTACCCACTTGGTTAACATACTGCAGCTGTAGAGGCACTGACATCTTCTCATGGCGGATTGTGGTACTACAATGGGCCTACAAATGTATAAAATGTTATTGACTGAGGTGCAGCTAAATAAGGAGCTAAAAGGGCATCAAGGGCATCTTGCACAAAGCCAAGCAATGCTAAACAGCAGCAAACACATTTTCAATTAGATTCCAATTTATACAGTTATACACTTTATTACTGTATACACTATGTACTGTATAAACAGAGGTTCTTTCGTTTCTCAAAATGCCATTAAAAAATGTATCCTGGCTTATACTTGAATCCCACAAGTAGATGGTGCTGTGTCCCCATGTATAATGTGTAAAAAAATTTGCCAACTGACACAAGAGACATGATTTTGTTACACAGTTACACGAGGACACAGTGCCATCTACTGGTGATCAGCAACCATGTACAAAAAAAAAATATTTAAGAGCAAGTGCAACATAGGAGCATAAACAACTCAAATGTACAAGATACTATGATTTTATTTTTCCCCCTTTAAATATATTTTGTTTTAAATTAACACACCATTGATGTGTATATTCACATTCATTTTATGGCAATTTCATCAGTATATAAGTATCCAAATTACTACCTTTACTGCTCTAAAGTGACACTGTGAAAATGTAAAACATATCTTTGACCACTTGTTGTTGACAGTCTGTTGAAAACTTTCTAAATATTTGTTGCATCCAAAGTGGTCAATTAACCTCTCTAGCGGTTCATTTCTTTCCGGTTTTTTATGTCTAAAAGCGGTACATTTTCATGTTTTTTTATGAAAATTTTTTTTACAGTATAATATAATAGTATGAGTATAATAAAGTTTGAAACACAAAATCATGTAAAAATAATAAACTGAATAAATTAAAAAATCTATATATTTAAAAAAAATTATTATTTTTTTTAAATACATATTATACTCATACTAATATATATACTGTAAAATAAATGTTCTTGAAAACAATGTACTGCTTTTACACATATAAATCCAATGTATTGCATTCAATACAGTTATTTTGTATTGAATGCAATACAAATGGATTTTGAATTTCCCGCCCCATCGGCAACAAACACATGCACTGACGTCACTGGGAACTTCCCGGCGACTCATCGGATGCAGAAGCTGACCGGAAGAAGAGAGAAGAAGACGGAGATCGCGGCGATGGACGACACGGGACGCCGGCAGATCAGGTAAGGCTCTATTTACTATTACCTCCAATTGGATTACATACCCGAGTAAGACTCGGGGTTACCGCTTTTAGCAACTTTTTTCTACCCCAAGTTACACTCGGGGTTACCTCTAGGGAGGTTAAGAACTAGGATTTGGGGCAGAAGGGCATTGGCTAGTTGACTTTATGTCCCCCTAGGCCAGTTCTCAGTCCTCCCCTGAAATAGGTCATTCTGTTGCAGACCTTTGAAAAACTTAGTCTTAGCAGAGTTGGTTCAGTGGTTAGAACTCTCGGGTACTCCAGTTTCCTTCCACATCCCAAAAACATACAGTTTAGTTAACCAGTATTCCCTCCAAAATTGCCCTTAGACTACATTAATGATATATGACTGTCATAATAGCTTGTTGCCCAGGATTTAATGCACAGTGATTGCAATTATACTATATGCATATATTAATATAAATGGGTTTCAGCTTCATTTGTGTCTAATTATATCACTAATTTACTGATAAAATGTATCTCATGTTGAAGCTGTGATGCAACCTTTTATGCAGCAATGTCAGGAGCTTTCTATTCTATGTTTTTCTTCTGTTTAGGTTTTATAGTAAAACAGCAAAAACATTCTTACCTACTAATATTATAATAATGAAGCAAATACTTAATGTGCAGGATTTATGGAATAAAATGGCAAATTTCCATAATTTAGGGTTCTGTGCTAGTCCTCATATCGCAATTTTCTGGTGGGCCTTCCATAGTTCAGTACATCTTTTCTCATTGTGAAAATCTTCCAGTTCTCTTTTTAGTAACCAAATTGCCGTGGAACTTTATGGTATGGTAATGATAATTTCGTAATTTACTGTGGTAACACAGTAAATTACATTTTCATAAACATTACCGATGATAATTTTGTAAAACTACCTGCAATGTCACCATGCTGCTACGTTTAGATTTGCTATGAAGTAAGGTATTTGAAAATAAAATATGACAAGTAAGGCTTAACATGTCTCGGTTATAAAAATTGAATCCAAACTGTAGAGGAGATGAAGAATTATGGGAAAAATCATTTTGCACTTTATTAAATGTGTATGTATGTCAGAGTTGTCCGGTTGTTTTATCGCCATTGCAAAACCATTCAGTCATTACAGTATGACTACATTCTCTGTTAGAAGACCAGATAAAGTTTTCTGTAATACACAGTATTCACATGGGGAATTTAATCCCCACTTAAGAGGCACTGTTCAAAAATACATCCAGATTTCCCTGAATGTCCTTTCTGTTTGTTTGTAAGCTAGCTGAAGGTTAACAACACTGTCCAATGTAACAATGTAACAACAATGTCCAATGTAAAGACAGATGGTTTCCAGGTTTAGATCTGCTTAGTGCACACTAGTCCTAATGACAACATTGTCATTTCTGTCAATAGTGGTACTAGGAACAACAGATATTTTGGACCTATTCCTTTTACATTTGTGTGATATATTCAATTTATTGCAGACAAGGTAGGAACTATTGATTTACTTTAGCATTACAAAATATTTGCACGGTCAGAAATAAAGTTGAACTTACCAATGCTTGTTTTTTTACTGTTCATTTTTCAATATTTTTTATTTACTTAGGTTGATTTACTAAAGGAATAGAATATCCTCATTTTATAAGGTGAATTCTCAAAGTGC
The DNA here is from genome assembly GCF_032062135.1 of Pyxicephalus adspersus. Taxonomy (NCBI): domain Eukaryota; kingdom Metazoa; phylum Chordata; class Amphibia; order Anura; family Pyxicephalidae; genus Pyxicephalus; species Pyxicephalus adspersus. Next base: position 83,837,097 of record NC_092858.1, on the reverse strand, counting down.
GAGGGGATTTTTACCTACATTGTGAATTTAATGAAAATTTACTTTTCAATGAATACCCCATTGCATGCAATAAAATAAGGAAAACATGCTTATATTGCCAATATTATTTTGTGAATGAGCAGAAAGAGAACAGGGTGGGGATATGACAGCAGTGGTTGGTGTTAGAGCTGCAGTACTAACAGCCAGGGGGTACTTCTCCCACTATACAAATCTGGGATGTTAAGAGCTTTTCAGGGTTTAGAGAAAAGGCTAACTTTCTTTTTAAATAAACGTGTATGGCAACAAAATCAAAGAGGGGAAAATTGTGCCCTGATCAGCTTTAAGATGATTTATGTATATATGGCATGATATAGGTCAGCTTTACTCAACCAAAACTCCTACAGAGGTTTTCTAGGTGTTCCTTAAGCAATAAACAATTTCTGCTTTTCAGATAGGCTATCACTGACATCAATAATATTTTTAGCTATATGGAACATTTTTGCCACCAACCACCAATGCAAGGAACATTCTTTCCACTGGCCACAAATGTAAGGTACATTCTTGCCACTGACCACCAATGTAAGGAACCCTTTTTTCCCTGACTTCTTTTGTAAAGAACATTCCTCCTGTTCCTGATGACCACTAGTACACTTAGAAAAGCCCTTTTCTACTGACCATCATTGTAAGGGAGGTCTACAAATTTCGCTGTCTGTGATTCCACTCTGCCTGTTAATAATATTTATTTCATCAATATTACAAAAATAATTTTATCTTTCCTTTAAGTTATTTTTATATTTTCAAATTACTATTCACAATAATACTTCATGAGCTGTAGCTATAAGATCAATTAGCATGGAGTTCCCTGAGGCCTAAACATTTTTAATGGTTTCTTTATGTTGCACAGTGCCATGTTTGGTGAAAACCAAAGACAGCATATCAGCACAAACACCTCATACCAAGTATCAAGCATGGTGGTGGAGGAATGATGATTTGGCCTTGTTTTGAAACCTCAGGAGCTGAGCACCTTTTAGTCTTCATATCAACCAAGAATAATAAAGTATTCTAGAGATAAATCTGAGACCAGCTGGGCAAGAACTTGTTGCAATGACCTAGTTAAAGTTCATAACTCATCAAAATGTTGTCGCAGGACATTTGGAAAGTTGTGCCTGCAAACCTCAATGAATTGCAAGTGAAAAGTGTAGAGGGGACCAAAATTCATCTTCAATAATTTGAGAGACTAAAATGTACATAATATATACATAAAACTAATACAGTTAATACTGCTAATTGAAAGGGTGTACTTACTTTATTAAACATAACCTCTCTACTTTATCTTCATATATGGTAAATAAATATGACAAAGTGACTTTCTGTTGCTTTAGATTTAGAACGTTATAATTTTAAAACTTGCTAAGGATCACATGATTTTTTCCGCTGATTTAAAAAACCTTAAAATAGCAAGAGGGTGCACTTTCTTTTTCACATGACAGTATTATTAAAGCATCTCCACAAACAATGCTATCTCAGTAACCTAAATCTGGATAACTTTGAGGCTAAAGGAAACATTTCAAATTAATTTAGGCTTATCCCTTAATTGCATATTAGCATAACATGTAAACAGCTCTCTGTTTGTGCATTTCAATTGCTTTTTTACATAATTAAAAATAATAGAATTTGACTCATTTTGTGCACAAACATGGTCACAATTCTAACAAAGAACAATTAAAGTGTGTGGGAGGAATGTCAAACACATGTAAATAGACAGACGGATGTGCTACTTTTTAGTAGACAAAATACACAGAAAAACAGGTATTTTATTATTAAACTAGAAGGTTATACCCTAAGGAACTGCATCAAAACTGACTACAGATAAGTATAGTCCATTTACAAAACTATAACACATTGGGTATTTTCATCACAATGTATGATTTGCTGCTTAGAAGGCCTATAGGTCTTCACTGAGCAAGGGCAATGTCAGCTGATGGAGGTTAAGACGTTTTAGAGGTGCTGGGTGAGACAGTTTACTTTGTACCCCATTCCCTGGTATTGGCTTTTAAGGTAGAAAATTTCCAGCAGTTCCCCAATTGCAAAAGAGGTTAGAGCTAGAGCTTTAAATGACTGTAAGAAGCAATTACACAGTAGGTATGTTTGTTGGACAGCGGGTCCTAATGGCAGCTATTTTGTTCAACCCTTCTTGGCACGGCTGCCCTGCAAGAGATCATCTACATCATGGTAACGAGCAGGACATAATTCATGTGCAAAATTAAATTTGAAAAGGTGTTCAGGTTTGTCATGGCAACATAACTGCTCATCTAAAGATGCTGTTTGACTTGTTTAGCAAGAACAATGACAGGAAAGACATTGGGCCTGATTTAATAAAGCTCTCCAAGACTGAAGAAGATAGACAGACCATCATGTGAGAATTCTGGTGATCCAGCAAACCTGGAATGTATTTCCTAAAAATAATTCGCTATTAGTTGGCAAATGTTTTAAGTCCTCAACCAGATCCATTCCAGGTGTTTTGGATCACCCAGAATTTCCCATGATAGTCTATTTTCTACAGAATTGGAGAGCTTTGATAAATCAGACTGATGTGAAATATGCTTTGTGAATGCTGCCAAAGAGGAGGCTGGCAATCAGCAAATAGTGACTTTAATTAAACAAGCAGTGCAACTAACCCTAGAAAGACCAGGCCAAGACTCTGACCAGGGCCGCACATAGGTAGTTGCAAAGTGTGCTGCTGCATGAGGGTCCTTGACCCTTCTCAGCCAACAGGGGCCCTCCAGCAACACTGTAATCAATATAATCATTTACGTTTCCATAGTATTTATTATAAACCTACAACGTGCACATATGTGCATACTTAGGTAATATCATGCATACCGAAATTCATCTGGTTTGAAGGGAACCTATGTAGTTTGCTATGTTCACACATATTCTAGTTAGGTGGTAGAACATTTACAATAAACATTTTACACAATACAAATTTTCACCGTTTTTAACGGTAATTTAAACCTTCTTTAAATCTTATACATTATATACTGTACCTTAGTTAACAACTGTGGGTCCTGTTACATTTTATTGTTATAGAACTTGAACACATACCTTTCCATAAATGACAAAATTTACAGGTGCAGTGCTTCTGTACACTTTCATTACTATTTATAAAATGGTATTATAAAAGTGACTATATTCTCTTTTGTCTAGCCTATGGAGATAAAAATATAGTTGGTCAGTATAAAGATTATAAAATATACTCTGCTTATATATGAAGAATAGTTAATCCTTAGTTTGATTGTTTTCAGATAGCAGCACCTGAAACTAGAAACAGTGGGATGACCCTGAAAGCTGAGCACAGGATGGCCTTGAAGGGTGATAAGAAACCCTTGTAGTTAGAAGCAGCTTGAAAAAGAATAAAAGATGGTGGACAGATATTTGTGTGCCAAAAATGCTCGACACGTGGTTTATCCATCCCATTAACTGCTTGTGAACGATTATGCTTATTTGGACTTCCGAGTATTTGTTATTGGACAATCTGCTTAATGATAACTAGATAACGGCTTAAACCCCCCTACACAGGAGGGATTCTGTATGCCTATAAAGATTGATGTATTTCCTTGTTTTAGTTAAAATCTCTTTGCTCTAACTGCTAAGCATTTGATTTTCTCTGTTACAACAAAAAATCTTCCTAAATAGGATCTACTGTCTCATCTGTGATGGTCCGTTTGGGGACCTCTTAAAAGATCTGGACACTATCAGAGTATGTAGTAGGGAGCAATAGTTTTGACGTAAGTACAGCAAGTGTTGTACTTTACAGAGCCAGGCCTGAAATACTTATTTTTCCTGTGAGGGTTATTGGAAATCTGCAGACTATGTGGTCTCTGAAGACTAGCTGAACGCCACTGTTTTAATTAAAACTTAAAAGGAAAGTAGTTTCAGAAAATGGTATTCCATCATTTAGAAAGGAATAAGAGGAAGAACAGATAGCTACAAAGCTAAGACACTGCAGTGCAAGGTAATAGCTTTTCTCTCTAAATAACTTCATATTTTGAAGCATTATCTTGTATGAATATCAGTCAGTGTGTATCTGTATAAATATGGTGAAAGAAAAGCGTTCATAATAGAAAAAAATGTAAGATCTCCCAGTTGGGAAGTTAATGGACTTCTTGTGTTACAGAAACCACAGTAACGCTTGTTGAATTTGTTGTGCTGACGTCACCACATTAATCATAAGCGGGAAAAGATGGAAAAATCCTTCACCTATGATATTGTGAAGATGTTCAATTTTCTTCATGTTGAGACTAATAGAGAATATGAATAGTTTTCTGGCTGCATCATTTATGTGGTATTGGGTTTCTTTTATTTGTAGAGGCATTGCCTTTGACTGGAGTGTACCTGTCATTTTTTGTGCTTGCTCTTGCAGCTAGGCTTTAGCTAGTTTGAGCTTTGTTTACTGTGCTCTGCAGGTTTTTCCCAAGTTCTGAACATTGATTTCTTCTTCTACATTCTACTGTTGCAGTAGTCAGAGTGAGAAGATAGAGCAAGAAGAAGTAATGCAGTGCCGCAGTCTGATGGCCATTTAGATTTCTTTTGATTTGTTCTATGCAAATTATTATAAATTATACTCTATTGAGGGACACAGAACACCACCTTTATTTACAAACCAGAAGCAAGGTTACTGTATCATAAAGAATGTCCCTTACCAGTCATCGAACCATGCAGTGCTTAGGTCTTTAGTGTATGGCAGTGAGAGCTGGTATCAGCATTTGCCCAAACTACAGAATATGTTAATCATTGGAATGCTTGAGTCTAAAAAAGAAGAGAAGTCTGAAATGCAATGTTTCTTTAGTCAAAACAATAAAGCCTTGGGTCCTGGTGTTTTTTTTTTTAGCTCAACACCAGTGTTAACCAGGGTTCCTCCAGAGCTTGTTTGGAGTAGCTAGGAATTCCTGGAGCAATGACTCTTAGGTCAGTCACTACTGACACCAATGATCTTTTAAACTATCTGTAAGGATGGCAGCCTTATCACTGGCCAGCAATGTAGGGCATTGTTCCCAATGACCACTGAGCCAATGTAGTGCGACCTGTGAAATAATAAATATAGCAAGGGTTCCCTGTGGTTTTTTCAAAGGGTTCCCAATGTAAAAAGGTAGAGAAAAATTGGTCTACATTGTACGGTGCATGTGCTTTATGGAGTAGAGCTACTTCCAGGAGCATAGCACTTCCAGGAGCATAGTAAACTGCTGCTTTGCATCTAGGAGCAGAAAACTGTATCAGAGGATAATGCGTTTGCATGTGTTGCTCTTGTGGTGTGGTTCTTCCTCCTGAGACCAAAAAACAACCACACATCCAGTACAACTGCAGCCACTCGCATATGTGTGCACATTTTTCCCAAGCACTCCTATTTAGTTGTATTGTATGGTTGGGAGCGCGGTTGGGCCTGTGATAGAATGCTGTGGTCAACTGCAAGTGACCACATGGCTTTTTAGGGTAGGGCTGTCCTAACTGTGCTCTTCAGTGAGAATTAGAAATATTACAGAATAAAAGAAATACAGCCCACAGAGTTCAATGTTTCAATCCTCATCCAAACACCGCAGCAGTGTAGTAGAACACAATTTATTTTCTGTAATCTAGTGATTATTTGGAAACTGTTCAGCTTTTCTGTTTATGAAACAAAAGATGTACACCTTTCTTGACGCTTACATTACAGTTATGTCACAGTATCAAAAGTAAAAAGTTCTTCAAAATCATGCATCAGATTTTAACTTGCCATTAAAGTGTAAATGTGGTTGTTGGCTAAACAGATAAAAGGGAAATTCTGCAGTACAGACTTCAAAAAGCAGATATATATCCCACATATGCAGAGCTCTCTTGAAACTAGATGATATGAACTGCATGCACTGAGTAGAATTTCTGTCTTTTACACAACTTAAGTTTTCATAAAAAGCATTAGCAGTTTACTGACTAGGTTCTCAAATTGCCTTAAAGACCTAACCTCCACTAGCGCATTGCAATACCTATACAGAAACATGTACATAAAGCAACACTCACCTTGTCAATGCACAGAAGTGAACTGCTGCATTTCATGCAGTGCATTGGGCAGCCAATTTGAATGGGCTTCCCATTAACCCAAATCCATGCACACCAATGTGATTGGTACTATAGTGGTAGTAAGCCTCTAGTTAATATTTAAACTATAATTTCAGCAACTAACACTACCCCTTCCCCATGCTTTTCCAAGGTAAACTGTACTAAATCACCCACGCCAGTTGCTTACTTTCTCTTGTATATAAATGAACATTAGCGGCAGAATTGTTCTCAAAAATCTATTCTAGCTATTATAATAGCAATAAAAAATCTTAAGGTGTCACTACAATTAAAAACAAAAAAATCATATCGTCAATGTAATTTGTTGTATGTCATAATGACACACTCGTCCTTATGTGGTTCTAAAAATATGTCTTCAGTTACTATAAATACCTTAGCTTGTTTGCAGAGGACTACATATAAACCAATTAGAATAAACTGGGAACCGTTTTGTACATGCATTTGCATGTGGTCAAAGTTGTGGTGGGGTTGTGGAATGGTTCCTGGAAAGGACATAGCACTTCTAGCTGTGTAGTTTCTTTTCCTTCTCCAGAGCAGTGTTTTTCAACCTTTTTTGAGCCACCCGACATTGTTTACATTGAAAAAATCCTGTGGCACACCACAAATCAAAAATATTAGAAAATGACACTCTGTAGCTAATTCTTTTGTCTTTAAGAACAAACAAGCAATTAAACTACCTACTGCCACCCACTGACATGGAAGAGTATTACATTACTCTGCCAGTCACTACAGCACAGACACTTGACAATTGTAATTGGATAATTTATCTCTCACAGCACACTAGTGTGTAGCGGTACAGTGGTTGAAAATCACTGCTCTAGAGAAAGAACTGCACCACTACTGCAAAAGCATTGACCTGTAGTGCATTATGTAGCTGATGGTTTATAGTAGCACTTTCCTATGCATCGGAAGCCACTAACTATGCAGTGTGAGAGTGTCTTGTGTACTTGGGCATTTGCTCAACTGAGAAAAAGTATCAATAGTCAAATCAATAGTAAACATAATTGACTTACTCCTATATCTGATATATATTAATCAGGAGAGTGATGATCTGCATTTAGTTTATCAGAGGCCACAAACATTACAGTGGTATTTTGTTTTTAGTACCATAAGGACAATAAGTATTACAGTAAATCCCCTTATTACATATTTCCTTAAGATTTTGCTAAAACAGCCCTGGTTCAGAAATTAGTAAGAAAGCCAATTCTTAATGAAAAACAGCCCAGAAACAGCTCAATATGTGTCACGTTTTGGGGCAAGGAGTTGCCAGTTATTGTTGGAAGTAAAGCACTTTAAGAATGGACTGTTTTGTATTGGCTTGACAGCATTATTTTAATGAGGAAATATTATCATAGCTATTATTTCTAAAGCAGTACCAGCATAGTAATCAGTTTAATCTTTGTGGCATAGCCTTGAAGTCTCAATGGGTGGGACACATGTGTGTGACCTAAACACAGCCGCTGAAAGCACCTTAATACATATACATGAACCATCATAATTAGCAACACATGTCTTTGATAGTCATTTCTGGAGACACATGCTTCTGACAGAGAGACTGAGAAAAGATCACAGCACTAGGCAACTCACTATATGATATCTGATATATATATGATATATATCCTACAGTTAATAGGAACACACACACGTAAATATTCAAGCTAGAGTACAAGTTGCATTATCTATGATGACTTCATAAAAAGCATATGTATGCTAATAAGTCGTATATATATATATATATATATATATATATATATATATATAGGGCTTTACTTTTCATGAGGTCATCATTAAGATTATGGTAAGATTCTGGTTAAGGGTGGTCATTGGTCAGCATTGGTGCATTGGTCAAGTATCTACAATTGCCCTATTTCTTGTGGAATTTAAAACACAGCTCCATGCCTAACGTGCAGTCTCCACCAGAACTTGCAATATCCAACATACCTGTGATCACTTGCCAAGCTATTGTATGAGAAAGGCCAAGACTTCTTGGGATTGCAACGGATTTCCTCCCATAAATTTCTTTTATTATATTTAAATATTTTGTTATTGCATTAAATATTGTACTATTTAATTTTACTTGCAAATCTTTGTGTTGTGTTTTTTGTATACCGGTACTTCAAATTAAACCTGTCAATATTCATATAAACTGTCACAGCCACAGGTATAAACTGTCTGTGATTTAGGACCCTATATATCTGTATGTCTCCACATCTGGAATACTGACCTCACTCAGATTTCTGTATTCCTGTTTTTGATCAGTGATTTAGTAAGCAAAAATTAGCAGCCAACTAGCAGTTTCAGAAGGAGATTGGCAGTTGCGGAAGTTAGGTGTGTCCAGTGGCTTGTACACATATAAAGTCAGTCCCCTATAACTGGGTGTCTTATCTTTATTAAGAATGGACCCATTCAAAAACCAGTACTATTCAGATACCTTTTTAGTCACTTTCTCATGTATCCCTTGATAAAACTATAGTTATTACCAGTACCTTTTAATTAATTATCCTCTAAAATCTAACAAATAAATCATTTTGCTTTTAAAGACATGCTTAGATCAGATTTATACAGTATGTGATTTAATATTGGTGAAATCTGTAGCCAATTTATGTTTTTTATACACCTTCAGTATTAGCAGAATGTATAAGGGGCTATAGTGATCATTGTAGCCTTTACATAATACATTGGGCTTTCTGCTACTAATTTCTGAAGTTTTGCAGGGTGTTCAGTTCTTCTTAGAGATCCCATAGAGATGGTGCCTGATTTGCCTAAAGTGGCAGACTTCTAATCCCTCTACTACCTCTCTCTATTTATCAAGTGCCTCATCTCACCTGGCCCCTTCTCTTCCAGGTGCTTGACTTTTGTTGCAGTGTTATTTAGTTATTTATATTAATAAACAGTTTTTATATAGCTCCAAGATATTATGCCGGGCTGTACATTAAATAGGGGTTGTAAACGACACGCTTACAATACAAAGAGGTGGGGGATTTAGTTGGTGCTTTTTATGACTTAATGTCTGGTCTCAACTTGATTATTCATTTTTTGATAAGGTTGATCTTGAAGCTATGTACACACGTCAGATGATTTTCCGACGATAAGAACAATTGTGCTCTACAAAGGCTGCATACACACATGCAATAATTGTCATTGAAAAGGATCTTTCACGATCCTTTCCAACGACAAACTACTGCACGATGCATGAATACATACAGCACCATTCTGCTCTATAGAGAAGTTAGAGGGAGAGCGACGTAGTGGCACCCTGCTGCACACCCTCCCCCTTCACTTGCATTACGATCGTTCGTCGTCCATCGTCCATGAATGAATATCGTCCATATCGGCCCAGAGTCATTGCAAGTGTGTACATAGCCAAAGACAACCAGGGATACATCCCAGGAGCAGAGTTGCAGGCAGACAGGAATGGAACCCCCTTTAAAATAGATTCTCAGTCTGAGTTTTTAGTAGTTTCTATTGAGTAGGTTTCTGCAAAGACATTTAATAACTGTTTTATGAATAAAGCTTAAATGAATTGTTAACACATGCTTTGTGCACAACAGTTTTTAAAGAATGCTTCATTAAATTAAAAGTTCAAACAAACACATTCATCTGCTTCAGGTCTCATTCTCTTTTTTAATGACTTATTCTAAGAAAGTAATTTTGTTTTGCATGGACTGCGCTTTTATAGAAAAGTTATGTCTCCTTCACAGAAGACAAAGATTTCTGTAGGAGGATCAACAAAGTAAAATCATACTTACAACATACCAACAAAAAAAATAATTGTACAAGATTCATTATATTACGAAGCACATTAAAAGCTAAAGCGATGCTTGAATTGTACTAAATGTACTTATGGGCTTTTTATTTTATGCCAAAGAAAGAATGGAGCTCTCATTCACAGTCTATGCTCGTAGCTCTGGCTGCCCACTTTAGAACATGACGATCAACAGCAGGTTGTCATGGCAACCCTCATTCATGACTGAAGAGTAGACAAGCTTTTAATTGACATTACGCCATTGATCAGCAGAAACAGAAATAATCACAAAATCATAAATATAGGAATGTTATAAATTGATAATACAGTTCAGTTTTGTTATTAATCCCTGTTATAGTGATTCTAAACAAAACTGTTCACCATGTTCTTGATTTGTAACCCATGTACAACAATAAAGAACATTCTGTAGGTATTATATTTTGTATCTCTAAAAGGTTAGGGGTTCAGCTGGTTTTAGTGTATATGTATTATAAAGAACAAAAGTGTATGGACCCACATCAGTTCATTGATTAAGCAGATTAAGCAGAAGTTAAATGCTTCTGCTAATTAATTCAGTGTTGTATTTAGTGGTACTTGCAGAGTCCATGGCCAGAGAAATGTGGGGCTACTCTATGCAGCTATCTATGATTTGCCAGTGGTAATTAATTATTCAGCAGTAAAAGCATTAATTCATTAAAATAGAATTCAGGAAAAAACAAATCTGTCTATGTCCTTGTTCACAGTAGATTCATCTACACCACAGTATGTGCCCAATATTCAGTGTTAGGTGACACTAGGCCTCATTAAACCCAGAAGGCTAAGGGCTTTTTATGGAGAAGAGTGGTACTTCAATGGACAACATCAGACCTTTTTAAGAAATATTGTATGAAGAAGTAAAAATTTACCCTGAATTTAGCCAGAAGAATCAGATTGATGTTTAGCATTTTTTAGACCAATGTACAATAGATCGAAGTGAGGGTCCCCCTGTATACACAGGTAAAAAACATTTCACCTCACAAAAATGAATTCTGTTACTATTATATGCTAGTCAATTTGTCAACAAAGATTGCAAAACAATTTATTTGTGGTTTACGTTGTCCTTTAAACTCTTTTGTTTGTGAGAAGGCCTCAGGACTGTATCCCTCGATCCATACAGATACCAGACACCATTTGTTGCTGATGTTAATCATGTAATTGTACAGTGCCACTGCTAAAAATGTATTTACTCTTTTTTAGATCATTTTAATCATATTCTACCAAGATTTGAAAATTTATTGCTAAGTCTTCCTAAATGATTGAATCATCCTCAAAGTCAACCCGTTGTCTCATTAAAGGGGCCAGGCTGTTAAAAGCAGACACCCATAGAAATATCATGAGTGCACAAAGCGGCAGCATTCAATATGTAATTCTGACTTTATATCTGAAGGTCTAACATTCAACTTCTTCATTAATGGCTGCCATATGTGAGCACTTATGTTGAGTATTCATTATAAGTATGCCACAAATCAACATTTACAGATTATCTAAACATTTTTTAGATAGACCAGAGAGAGGTTAAAACCCCTTTCAGTCCTATTTGGTCAACTGAGTCTCATTAGAACTGTGGGCAACATGAAGTGAGAGAAAAGCTCCCCAGAGTAAGGAAATTTTAGACAGATACCACTGGAAAAGGTGTCATCATAGAAAGATTTCCCCTCTAATACTGTTGTTGTATAAATGCACAATTGTGGATTATCTCTTTCTTTTTTATCATGGTAACAATCTCATCTAAGACATCTAAGAAGGTTTTAGCCTTCACATATTAATCCAAAACAAAAAATGTGTTTTTGTGCACTTTAATACTAGGTGTTCCAATGCCAGTGTTTTTTTATTCAGTTTTGAATAGGGTGGGGAAGGGTTAAAACCCCGAAATGAAGCGAATTCTCCAGGAGTGCAGTAACAGTAACAATGACAGAAATAAAAACACATTTAATAGAGTAAGGGAAGGTTAGAATTTTTATGTAAAGATTTTTAATTATGCCTGTACCCCTGTTGCAGATGTTTTCTAGCTTCTTGTCTGGAAAAACCAGAAGGTCCTTAACTTACATCACATCTAACCTCCCAACAATGTTCTATAGGTATTAATATTTAGAGGAGCATTTGTTTTTCTTTTAAAGCACTTTCTCTCTTTTTTTCTCCTTTTTTTTCCTAGCAATCCTGCAAATAACACACCTCATCTATCATTACTTTTAGTGAAGCTCACAGGAAATACCAACAATGCATTTCTGGCAAGATCAAGACCAAAAAATAAGACCATGTAAGACCATGTAGCCCCCATGTAGAACTAGCATGCTGCAATATATTAGGTTTTTGTTTTCGAGTTTAGTTATCCTTTAACCACAGTGAAAATGTAAGCCCTTAGATGCCTACTAGTTTATTTCATTATCTACACCAACACCTTAAGCTACGTACACACGGCAGATTTTTATCGCCCGATAATCGGCATCGGCCAATTATCGGGCGAAAATCTTCCGTGTGTACAGTCGGTCCGGTCGTTCGTTTCCAGCGACTTTCCTCGTTCGTCGGCGTCGTTGGTTACTTTTTTACGAACGATTTTTTGCCCAATCGATCATTCGTCGTTCGATTGGAACGATAAAAATTGGAAGTGTGTACGCACCTTAAGTCACTCCTAATCCAATAATACAATGGAAGTTTCTCAACACTTTTGTTATCAGTATATTATACAGATGCAGTTACTGTAACATTCACCTGCTGTAATATTTCAGATGGTCTGTTGACACATGACTGGCACACCCTCTGTGTACTAGAGTCTGAAATGATTACTGGAGGAACAATAGAGAATCTCCGCCTGGTTACCATAGGAAAGCGTCCTACTCCTCCACGTGTGTTTAGCAGCAAAAGCCTGGAGCTACTGCTCCCATACTGATTAGTAGAACTCTATAGCAAGCACAAAATCTTATGTATGGAGGAGACATATTCCATTTTATATGGGCCCAGCTAGGAAGTACTTTTATCTTGTATTCTGGGCTGCAACTGTACTTCACATTGCTGTCTTGATTGCTGCAGAGGGACACTATGGATATTGTTAGGACTGGTCAACAACTACACGCTAAAAATGATAAGCAGTCTGTGAGATCCACATCTGAACGTGGAGAAAAAAGCAGAAAGAAAGCAAAGAAGAAAGTAAAAAGTGACCAGAAGGCCACCAATGTTAACAAGAAAAGAGGACACATGTCCAGCACTTCACCAAACTGTGATGATACAGGTGAGTTGAGAGTAATGCACAGGGAAACGGGGCTGCAGCTTAATCCATACAAAATCACTTACAACTGAATGCATGTATACCCATTATCATTAAAAGCACTAAAGCAAATGCATGCCAAAATCAGCTAAAGGGGGTTCAATCAAATATTGTGTTTGACTTTTTTTGGTCCGGCAGTGTATGAGGAGTTGTATGTATAAGTATATATATTCACAAAACTGTTTTTTTTAAATCCCTTTGCTTGTCCTTTCTGCAAAAAAAAAAAATCCTGCCTGCTTGTTTTTCTGCATTTGACATATGTTTGCAATGCATGTCAAACCTAGGTTAGTTAAATTCCTCTGGTTTGACTGACTGACACATGGCAGTTTAAGCTAACATGGGGTGTCTTAAAGGAAAAGAAAATCCCAGCATGAGCCCTTAAATAAACAATTTTCTGATTTATATATATGAATATTTTTAGCAAGCTGTTTTTGAATACCAAATATATTTGCTTTGAATGGGTACTATGGTACAAATGCATGGGTGGCAAATACTGTACATCGTTTGACAATTTCAAACTCTGCCTGTCTTGCCTTGTTTGCAGTTTAAAGGCACTTCAATGGCACATGGTGCATCCAAAGAAATGCAATTCAAAGGCAAATGCAATTCAAAGTCAAAGGCAGCCTCTGAACTTTGTTTACTGTTCAAAGGGATTTTTGATGAGCTGATTTCAAGTGCATTGCACACAATATCCATGTACACTTACCCTTTTTATGTTGCTTAAAAATAATGAATACTTTGTGCAGGTTGTAAACCTGTGATGTTTATCTATTACAGATTAGCTGGAGAATGAAAAGGTACATTTTTTTATGATTAACGTGCATCTATAGTTTTTGGATATGAAGTGATGAGAGTGGATTAGAGCTCCCGTCAGTCAGTTTTTATCGTTGTTTGTGTTCCTGCTAGGTAGATTTGCTTCCTTTATTCACTTGGTGAAGATTGTCATTGGGAAAATCCATAAAGTTATGAGTCGCCAGGAGGGTATTAGAAAGGAAATCATCCTACGGGGACACCTATTCACAGACACAAGACACAAGAATTATTTCCTCAGGGTTTTATTCAGTCCTTCTCCATTCAAATGAAAAATATATATTGGCTTTATACTTTGTAGAGTCCCACTTTCTTGTGCTTTGCATTAATGTACATGTGGTAACATGTTAAGTACCAAGTTTAAGTGTGTTGTGTTAAGGCAGCCTATTCATTATAAATGAGCTGCCAATGCACTATAACGGAAAAAGTAGGTGCAACTTTCTTCTGATGCAACACATGGAAGGGGACCGATAACTGTAACTAACTAATCACAAATAAATAAATAAAAAAGACTACAGCATCAGTAGGTTGTGGTAAACCTAACTGATATGTAAAATCCACATAAAATGGACCTTTCACAAAAATGTAAAAAGACATCCCAAGTCAAATCATTTTTTTTGAGCTTTTACAGAAAAAAAAACCTGTAACTCAACTTCAAACACTTTCAGGAAAAGATGATATCACCATGCCTCACCACCTACTCTCGGGATAGCTGGGGGCTTAAACTTCTGCAAGAATGCACTCCAAATCAATGCAGTGGCACATTAGTCTGGTATTACCAGCCCTTACCTTTTCCCATTTGACAGCCTTGATGTGTTAATCAAACTTTACAAATTATAATAAATATACATGACAAGCAGATAGAGAGCCAACCTAGGACATTTAAAAGGAACAGATATCACCTTACTCAATATGACAAACATACGTGTATAATCAGAGTAAAGTATACTATTTATAGCATTAAGCTTAATGAAGATTGTGGTGCAAAAGTGATGTGTATTTGGAAAACCTGAACTAGTCAAACTGCTCAACGCCTGTGCCTTCCTGAAACCGGTCATAAGTCTGACTGTGACATTCAATTATGTGTTAGCTTTTCTTGCTGGTCTGGGGGAGTTGCTTTTTCATTCTATGAGGGAGTTGCTGGACTAGTTCTGGTTTCCAGAAAACAGGCTACAATTGTTGTTTATGCTACTCTCCTTCTCAAATGACAGAGGTCACTAGGACAAACATAGAGGTTAATCTTCTCAAAGGGAAAAAGCTTACCCTTTCCAAAACTATCAAAAACTATACACCTTAATACATCACTTGGAGTGCTCGCTATCTTCTGTTATATGGTATACAAACAAGAATGCTATCTACAGCATATATCAGAGCTCTATGCTGGAGATAATGAACAAAATAAAAATTGCACTCACAATGAACCATACAGTAAGGTGCTTGTACCAAGGTAGACAGTCCTAAATGATCGTTTGCTTTGGCCATCAGTAGTAACCAAAAATGATTACCATTTTCAATTACACAAGCTTCTAAAAAAGAAAAAAAACAACTAAGCAATTATTTGATATCCCATAAAGACTGCAAATGGTTTATTCAGTACCTAAGTTAGTGAAAGGGAATATTCCTGAATCATCCTCTTGATGATGGGATTGTAGAAGAAAGATGCCAGTTGAATTGAGTTGGACAATGGTTGTTTGCAGTGGTGTTCGAGTATCTCTTGTTCTTCCCATCAGGATTTTCGCTGATGGACTGAGCAGACTGAGGACAGGGAACCCTGGTAGAAGCTCCTTACCGAATGTAGGATTTTGAGTGCAACCTATATCTTCATTTTCTTTAAAAAGGAAATAGTACACCATTTTGTTGAGATCCATTTCCTGTGTCTCTTACATGGTATATCTGGGATCAGAGATGGCTTTATACCTACAAATGACAAATTAGGTATACAGTATATATACAGTATACAGTAGGTGCTGAACTAATTTATAACTAAAATTTTTAATACCGCCTGTGATCTAATTGGGAAGGTTTACCTTGGCTTTTTTTGGAGACCATTGTCAAAAAGAAAAGAGGTGTTAGGAAGTCCATTCATTTTATGTTACATTACCCAGTATATAAGGTATTCAAATCTTTAAAGTACAATCAACAAAGTACCTTATAACAATTCCCAAAAGACAAGTTCAGGATTAATTGATATGAAATAATAGTTGCAACCTTTAAAATCTTGCTCTAAATATTGCAAATTCTTCAAATGTCATCAGTAGTATCAAACTTGAAATAATAAAGGCTTGTTCAGACATCAACCAAGCAACAAATACCTGCTCAGACAAGCACAAGTACATGGATCATCTCCAGCCCTAACTTAACATTCAAAACAAGAATAATAATCCTTTTCAGATTACTATGCACAATGGACAAACTCAAATTATGGTTTTGCTAATTGTTCTTGGCATGTCATACACAAACCAATAGAAGCAAAAGCATATAGCAACAATCTGTGTTATATGCACATCCTATTGTCAATGTAGATTACATAAACCTATTAGCTTCAGAACCAGATAAGATATGTCTGACCCCTTATACAACCATTTCCCAACTAGCCCTAGTACTAGAATGAGAAGACCAGATGTCATAGCCATACAATACCCAGAAACATGACCATGATAGGCTTATGTCTATGTGTATTGTAATATTTTGTAATATATTATGTCTAGATGATATTGCACATCAATCTCAGTATTTGTAGAATCTTATGATTCAACAGTATCAAAATTAATACCGTGCCACTGAATAGGTGGAAAATGTATCTGTTTAATTTTAAAAAGTGAACTCAGACTGATTATCCTGAACAGGTTAGTTGAAGATAGGTTTTAGGTTTCTGGGTGTTTGATACCACAATGATATTCTTTACTGCTCACTCAAGCCAGTATTTTAGCTTGAAATGTATTATTTGACATGACATTTGTAGCACGGTCTATAGAGGAACAGGTGGAGAAGAACAATCTCATTGAGGGCATAGTGAGAGTTTATTGTGGGAGAAAACAAAATCTAAGCATAGAGAACAGAGATGATGAGGCAACACTAGTGGAAGGGCATTACCCTGATCCAAGCAATAAAGAGGTGAGGACTGACTTGTGAGGAGATTCACAAAGCAAAATATAAGCTGATTGTGGACTGGGGCCTTTGGGAAGTTGGATACAAGATTGGACATTGAGAGGACAAAGAAAGCTGACCGGTGGACATCATGAGCCTGATTTATTAAAGTAATACACTTTCATCAGTAAAGCTGGGTGATCCAGCAACCTGGAATGGATCTGGTCCAGGATTCAAAATATTTGACTGCAAATTACTTTGAAGAAATCCATTCCAGGTTTGCTTGATCACCCAGCATTACTGATGAAAGGGTATCCTCTCTTAATTTTATTTGTTTATGCGTTTCAATAAATTATTTTGTACCAGAACGTGTATCCTCTTCTGCCTTGGAGAGCTTTAATAAATCAGGTCCCATGGGTGAAGCCAGAGTATTATTTTATTGTGAAACAAGAAGGAAAGAAAGAGAAGGAGCTATTCATGAAAGGCGGAAATGGTTGAAGTAGAGGTAGATGATTGTGGACAAAAGAAAGAAAAGACAAAAAAAAAGATTAATGTAGATTACTACACATATGGCCCATTGAAGGTAAAAAAAAAGAAGATGATTGTTACTGGGGGAAGGAAAGTACAAAAAGAAGCTGGGTAAAAGAATGGGGGGGGGGGGGGGGACTATAGAGTGTCAGCTCCTCTGTACAGAGACTGATGGGGGGGGCAAAAGGTGAGCTGGATGGTATCAAAAATTTGTTGTATTTTGGGGAGGAAAGTAATGGAGCTGGATGTGGCCCAGATATGATCATTACTAGAGGAGGGCATTGCAGAAACTGGTCATGGACAAAAAATAAAGGAGGAACAGTGGGAGCTCATTGTGGCTGAGTGGTGACTAGAAAAAACACTGGCAGGTCACCATAAACAATTGTGGGAAAGTGTAGAGAGGGCTATATCCATGATCATAAAAATACTTTCAAGTATTATTATAGAGAATGCAGAAGCTCTTTTAGTAATGACATTTTTTTTTAACTTTTGATATACCATTACCATGTTAAAGTTTATATGAGATATTAGTAATTGAGCTTACATCCCAAGACATGTAAAGAAAATCCTTGTTAGCAGCAATAAAAACTGTATCCTCTTTATATTCTTTTGTAAAATGTTAACGATATTAACCAAATCAGTTATAAAGTTTCAAGGTGTAGACGTAAAACTGTAGAGGCATTACCCCTCTAAAGCCTGTAGGTGGCACTCAAGTCTTTTTACTGCTGCAAGAATATTTCTACTGATAGCTGCCTGTGCATGGGGCTCTTCAGAAAAATATTCTTTATGCAAAAAAAATGTACTCAAAAGTGATCAATAAACTATTCTAAAACCTTCATTTGATCTAAAATCAAAATATGTGTAAAGAGTAGCATATACAAATTGTGAGTTGAAAATGTCCAAATAAATTTTGAAAAAACCTCAGTTAATTTATGACTTTATCCAACAAATAATAATCTATTAAAATACATTTATGGGTACTGTAATTTTTTACTACCACTTTTGTGATTTATATTGCTCCGAAACACTGAATAGTCAGTAGGATGACACCCCCACTCACTACTGCAGATCTAAAGCTTTATATGTAACCCTTCCAGTGAAAAGGCTATATATGCATTCTATCATGACCCTGGTGGCATCATGAATAGACTGTCTATCTCCTATAAACTGCTGAACACCTTCATCTCAAGTATTAAAATTCTGAAAACAGATTATATGATAATGTATTGAATATATATGTAGGGTTGATTTTATATTGAAGAAGTGTTAAAATATCATGAAGTGGTGAGCAAAGAATAAAAGATCTTCAGATTAGATGTTCATTTCCTGATTCAAAGACTTTAAAAATATTTCTCACTTTTCTTAATGCAGTGCATAGATCCTAAATAAGTCAATAGTTCTAAAAGTTGGGTTCTTTTAATAACAAGACAGGGCGTAGAAGCCATGACTTCCTTTACTTTTCTGGATAGAAAATACAGTAACTGATGGATTAAATCAATTTCCTGACTAACTTTCAAACTTTCAAACTAGTAAATGTTCATGAGTTCTGTGCCCAATCTTAGCTTTACTCAGATTTGACATTTTTAGACAAACTAAGCTCTACTGACAAGCTGTTTTATGGGCCAAAAACAGATGGGGTATCGTATATACATATTGAAAATGTGGGAGTAATATTGTTAAATAATAAAATCAACACTAAATAGGGTACACTGAACATGCTGTACAAATTGATAATGAACATACATAACAGTTCCTAAAGTTCTTTTCTTTAGATATCACATATTTTGGTATCCCACCAATGGCCCTGTACCCTCCCATTTAAAGAAAGTTGTTTACTTGGACACCAAATGATATACTGAGGTAGCAGATTAAAAATTAGATTTTACAATAAAATGCAGTTGCAGTTGAAAGCTATAAAAAGAATACATTGTTTTTTTATGTTCTTACTTTTGTAGTATAAACGTATGTTAACATATGCTCAACTACCTTTGTGATATAGTATTTCACCCATAGTGGTTTGGGAACTGTTTGTCATATATAAAAAGAACCCTCTCCCTATTCTAAGGTTTTTCAGGCAAGCCCTTTCTGAATGCCATTTTGGTAATGAGCAATGGTCCCTCTGGGAAACCAGTGCTTCAGGGAGTATTGACCTCCGGGGGCCATGCAGTTTTCACTGGTTCATCTTGCTGGACTTCTAATCACTCTTGTATTGACATGGAGGTCTCCATGATTCTTATTTTCGGTCAAATTCTATTTTTATGGCTAGAGACCCATAAAAGTGCGGTTTGAGCAGCCATTGGCAATGTTTTATTATAACCATTATTATGTTTCAAATTATTTTTAACACAGATTTTATTTTACAGAAAAGAACTTCCACAGGAGTTTAAAGAATCAGCAAGTTATTCCTCCCTCTTCAGAGATGCAGGTTAATATAATAAGTGAAGCCACAGGCAATTCAGATGGCGTGGAAAATAAGACAAGTATTAAATCCGCTGACACTGCCAGTTTATCAAGCAAAACACAAGAAGTTGTTTATAACGAGAGTTTGCGTTGGGAGGGAGTTCTCGATGACCCAGCAGCAGAAGAAGAAAGAATTCGCCAATATAAAATCCACAGGAGAAAGCGTTATATGTTAGCTGCTGCAAAATCCTCCCATAATTCAGTGGTTTTAGTTGAGGAGCCTAGTGGGGCACCCCAAACAGGCCACAGTAAAGCCCTCTCTGAAAACATTGATGCTGCTGAATCTCCAGAAAGGACTGATGGGGAGAATGCACATAAAACAAAGCTGGCCTCCCACATGCCAAACATGATCAAAAACGTGCTCAAAAATGGCTTATAAACAGATTTAAACTCTGCAAAAATTTTGTAAAATAGTTAAGCTTTGGAAATGTATTATTTATAACCATGCATTGGACTCAGCATTGGACTAATATAGTGCACCTGATCATTTTTTATGGAAAAGAAAAATTGGTGTGTGTTGTTGCAAACAATATAAGTCAATTTGCAGAACGAAGCACAAAAGTCACTGATTTTCTATACCCAGAACTATTCCTCCATAACATGAGTATCCTTCTATTAAAGTTGTAGTTTTCGCTTTTTGGTCATCTAGCTGAATGCATTTTGCATAAAAACATACTTACTACTCGTACATTTGATTTCACAATTTTCACAAGGAGCTAGTCAACCACTCCCAATACTACCATAGAATATTAAGACATAACGTTTGAAATGACTAATGTCTGCTATTTGTACATATATGTGGCACATGTATCATCACAATCTGCAGTTTCATTTATACTTTCAGAGTAGGAAAACCAGTGAAGGAAATATAGAATGAAATCTAGAGCATCCGGATCAAAATTGGAGTCCACTACATCACTACAGTAGTAGACTCACATAATGTTTGCAAGGAGTGTCTGATATATAGAAGAGAACCTTGGAAGGAGTTTGAAGCTCTAGGGTAAAGGAGTAAAGATACATCAAAATAGATCAAACAGAAGTATAATTTGTACACAAGTGATTTTGAGCAGGAAACATTCAGTAAAGATCAAAGACAGAAGGCCAAGGCCAGCAGTAAACAACTAAACACTGGAGATTAGGTCAAGGTTGTAACCAGGTTAGCAGACGGCATTTCATATGACAGGGTATCCAGATCCAAATATACAATTTGGATGGAAGATAATTACAAGAAAGGCCAGTAAAACAGGATCAGAAGGCTAAGACCAAACACAGGATCCAGGATTGCAGGTTTCACAGAAACAGAAAAAAAGCAGAGTAGTTTTTATAAATATTATTTATATGGTTTTTGCTGTCATATTTACTGCACGTCTGGGACTAATTGTTGTTTTTACAGAATAATGTTAGAGAGATGCACTCACAAGATCAAAGCCTTACCAAAAAAACCCTAAAGAGCACAATTAAGCAATCTATCGACAAAAGGGAAGTTTGAACAAACAAATGAATATTATTCATAATGATATAGCTGCAACATCTTTCAAAACTCTCATCTGCAACAATTCTAACAGACAGAGCTTTTACATTTCAATTTAGTCAGAGCTTCTCACTAAATTTTGTACCGTATACTGTATTGACTCATGTTGTTCTTTGTTTTAATGGTTTTGAAATTTCTCTTTTATTAACTGATATATTTGTGTTCCTCAACCTTTTTGATATTGCTTGAAATGATGTTCATATCTTCAAGGAACCCTTGTTATAATTACTATATCCACAGCTCACAGTATATTAGTGTGATGGTCAATGTCAAGAATGTCACCCTTATCCTTACCCAAAAACATAATTGGTGTCAGTTATATTGACGTGAGAGTCACAAATTGTTCATTGCTCACGGAACCTTCCTCTAAAGGAACCCTGGTTAGAATACAGTGCTCTCTAAAGTTGTCTGCTTAGGTATATATAAATAGGTAATTAAATTGGTAATTTCCGAAATGCAACCATCACTATTTAGAAATGGTTTGTAGTATTTATTATTGTGTTCGGTATCTATGCAGATTGTGTTTGTTTTAATTTACCGTATATCATTTTTCATCAATGCATTATACCTAGCTGGATTTTTTACACCATACACCACATATTAGAAGTGCACCAGAATAATCCTTTGATATTAAATTCTCTGTTGCATTTGTAACCTTTGTTGAGGGATTAATGTGATTGTAGTTTACCTTGTTGATTATTGAATGGATTTAATTCCCTTGTCTGAGTCCCCTCAGTCTGAAGTTTCCTGCTAGTTAGTTTATATGTGAGGCTAAGTGGTTGTCAAAACAACTAATCCAAATTCATCCTTTACTCATCTGGCTACTGCAGAGTTAATTTAGATTACTGCTCAATTAAGAGGAATTAGAACTCTTTATAGTATGATGGCAAAAGTTGTACTATGTACCAGCAATCCCTTTGCATAGGATGAAGTCCTTACATGCCCTGAAGGATTTATAAAACAGTTCTGTTATTTTAAGAAAAGCACCCTCTTCTATCTACTTTATTACTTCGGCCAGTGTATGTTTGCTTATCCTTAAAAGGGGGAATCAAATAATGGCACCAGAAGGGATAAAAGTGTGCTTGGATCTGGCCAGATCATTTCAGGAAAGCAAATAAATTGTTTATAGAATTTAAGAGCTGAAATAACCTTTAAATATTATATTAGTAAAATACCAAATCTCAATATGTAAGACCTTTACAAAATAACTCAGAGTTTGTCGTGGCAGCAATATACTACATTGTGTTTGGATACACTTTATTAGGAGGAATAGGAGACCTCCGCTATAAGGAAGGATTAACTAAACTGATTTTATTTTTTTCCACAACAAAAGATATGGAAAGTTGTACAAATGTATAAATGATCCACATATTGAACTTTTCTGTTTTGAGATCATTGTCTCTATTAAATGGGCCCACTAACACTACTATTGAGTTCAGGTACCATGTTGCAAAAATCTGTGGTTTGCAACAATCCTGTGTTTGAGCTCTGCTGACAGTTCATTCAATCTCATGGCTGTTTGGCTTGTTTTTGCTCCAATATGCATTGTCAGCTATGAGGCATCCTATAGACAGAAGTGAGCCTTTCCAAATCATCCAAATCATGTCCAACCAACTGAATTTTCAACATACAATCAAGTTCCATAAACATCTCAGCGATCAAGAGAAATAGAAGGCACCTGAGCTAAATTTCAAGAGTGGTTGCAAAAGGTCTGAAGACTTATGTAAATGTGATATTTTAGTTATTAAAATAATTTTAGTTATTTAAAATAATTTTAGTTTCTAGTTATTTAAATAAATGTACTAAATTGTCTAAAATTCTGTCATTTTCATTTTGTCATTATGGGGTACTGCGTGTTGATTAATGAGAACAAACAAATAGATGATTGTAGCATCAAGCTACTGTTTTTTTTTAAAAATGAAGGGGGTCAGAATACTTTCTGGGGCCAATGTATATTTCATGTTTATAATGAACAAGAAATAAAACCGTGGATTTATATTCCAAGTAGAATCCAATTGCCTTAGGGGATCTGGATTGAGTTTTTCCTTGTTGCAACACATTTATCCATACTTTGTATATCCAAGGTTTGGTTTTCTAAGTGTTAGTGGTTTTCTAACTAAAGTCTTACACTTTAATTTCTTTATATAAAAAAACCACAGCTCATGTATTAGTCTGTGTACTGCTACCATGCTGTAAAGAAATACCCTTCCCCTGTATTAAAGCAACAAAAGCAGAGTACATGCTTAGCGAATGGGAGTACTCTGGGTCTAACTCAGCAGGGAATATTCAGTACCTCTGCAGATACATCATAGCTTTAACACTAAGAGCAAGGCTCCTTCTCCATACCAGACTGATGTGGAACTTTACCACTCAGGATGTGGCTGCTTTCTAAAGAATTAAAAAGACTTTAAACAATTTTGTTTTGATGCTTTGACACCAGGAAAAAAAAAAGATATTTCTAGTGTAGTGTTTTTTACAACACTGTGGTCCCATTACTGTTTAATTAGTGCTTTAATGTGAAGCTGTATATAATCCCCAAAACAATATTGTAATATTTTGCAGCTGAAAACTTCTTAGATGTGAAGGGTACATTTATAAGCTTGGATTGGACAGTAACACACTTCAACACACTTCCAGTCCTAGGAAGACAATAATGCTTTCTCACTTTCTGTATCAAAACCAAAAAATGGGATGGGACATATAAAACCCTGCTCCTCTCCTATTTACGATAACATAGAGGGTCGTGGTTCTGTAGTTGTAACAGATAACGTGAACAACGTAACTGATAACAGTCAGTAAAGAAAGTTATGAGCTGGATAAAATGCTGGCAAGATCAACAGGTATTGTTACTTATCAGACAGATAACTGTTCCAATGGTATATTTACCAAAGCAAAAGGTACTAAATAAGAGAAGTTTATTGTTAGGGCTTACATAGACAAACTATACAAGAAGTGTACTGATTGTTGTATTTTATTAATCAGGTATGCACTTTGCAAGTGGAATTGCAGTCTATGAAAACAAACTTGTGTCTCTGTTTCCTACATTGGGGTAATGATATGATTACACATTAGTTTATATGTTTTAATAGAATTGGTAGCTTTATACAACGTTTTTTTTAGATAGAAGGATAAATATCCATTTAACCTATCTTAGTAGTAATGGGTCCTTTGGATCTTCGGTAAAAATTAGGAAAAAAAATCATAAAAAAAAAAATCTTCTTTATACAATTTGTCACCTTTTTAGCAGTAGTAGCATCTACATGTTTCATGTGATCTCTATGGAAAAAGCAATATACATATTTAAAATACATATATGGCAGCTGTTTTATCAGTCTGAGGATCTACATTTTTGTCAAGTCAGTTCTGATATTTATACATCCTTGACAGACAGCAAAGTTAGCTTGGTGACCTCACTCTTCTCTATGCCAATTAGGCATTAAAGCTTGGTCATCTCCTTCCCTCCAACCTATGACTGGACAATAAAGGAGAAGCAGCAAACTGATAAGGCCATTTTTTCCTCCTTTCAGAACATTTCTTTTCGTTATAAGTATTTCGTTATAAGATTTCTAGTACTCCCCTTCCTAGTCTGAGAGCTGCTATACAAGGAATTACAATATACTATCAAGGAACATTTATGTGGTCACATACATTTAAAAAAAAATCAAATTTTGTGTTTGTTCAAATGAATGCAAAAATGTGGTAAATGATTTTTTTTGGCTGTAGTTCAGCTTTAAAACAGGTCAGTTCTTCCAACTTCTGTGCCTTATGTTGTGTGGATCACATGTCAGTCGTATGTATATCTGTAATGACTGCAAAGACTGCTGCAAAAACAGTCAGGCGGCTTCTACAGTATCACACTGTTCATTTGTCCTCTGGGCCCTCTTGAATAAATACTGTATCAGACATGAGTGTACTCGCCGGGAAATAAATGAAAAAAGACTCAAAGAGGAAAAGTCAAAATCTGTTTAAAACATAATTCTGGATTTCTCATTACCCTGCCTACTATGGAGTCACAAATGGCATTATGCTTTGTTGCACATTTTTACACATGTACACAGGAAATAAAATGTGGGCCTGCACATCCACATATAAATGAAGGAATGTCAATTTGTCCTGTTAAGAACTGTGCTGGAGCCCAGAATCACTCAATAACTTCCATTCGTACTGGGGCTAATTGGAATGCTTGTGGGAATCTAACATGCAGGGAATGTCTGTTAGTATTAGCTCATATGGCAGTGTTATATCAATTGCAGGAGACATCATGGGAATTCTACATTCTACATTGGGTTATGGCAATCAAAACACATTATTAGATACAGAACATTGCAAATATTTTTAATACATGCTTAAAGTGTAACTCCAGTCCAAACCAGTTTTTTTTTTCTGTCTGTGTCCCCACCAGAGAGATATTCCTTGTCAAAATGATTACTGTCTGAAAAAAGAAGTAAGGTAAATAGTTAAATATTAAGTTCTAACCTTACTTTACTGTAGATTTTGACTAAAGGTCCACATTATTGCATGCTTGAGAGGGAAGCATTTGTAAATCATTCTTATCATTGTTAGATTATTAATATTAACATTATAATTATTATACAGTATTTATATAGCACTGACATATAATGCAGCGCATTTCAAAGTTCGTAGTTTTGTCACTATGTCGTTTCATAACAACTTTGTTTTACCAACAAAGAATAAAGACTTTGATTAACCTTTGCACCAGTAAGGTGTGTCTGGGAACTTTCATATGTTGTCCTTTGGGATTATCTTTCTGGATCTATTGCCTAGCAGGATATTTTTCCTATATGTAAAGCCAGCACATTTTTCTTAGTTTTGGATAGAGCAGGGAGCCCCTGTTAGGCTTTTACTGCTTTACCCTTACAATCCTTCCCGTTGGTTATGTTTTACCAGAGATGAACTCTCCACAAGTAATACAGAAAAAAGGCAAGAAACTTTGTTAGATTTTTTTATGCCAACAAATCAGTTGTTACAGGACAGAAAAAAAAAGAAATTTTCATCAATAGAGACCAAATGGCAGTAAAAACTTGACATGGGTTTTAATTATTTTCCCAGTTCTCATGTATGTTAGGTTATGTTTCTATGCTTGTATGCATATTCCCATCATACACCTGATCAAAATCAACTTAGTACATCACACAAACATCAATAGGATATGTCACCAGTACATCAAAATTGCCCAAATTGATTTCCAAATATTACATAGGATAGCAATAATTCAAGAATTTAGCCAGATTATGATGTCAGGGTTTCTGTTACTATTGGAGGATATTAAAAGGGTCCTGCCTAGTCCTGCAACGTTGCTGTTTTATGAAAACAATTTGACCAACAACTATTGGACATGCTGATATCATATTCTAATTTTCTTTCTCATTTATTCAAAAGTGAAAAAAAGAGATGTTATTGGTTGACACACATTTTAACATCCACATGCGGATTCTGGATTATGTATGTCATAGGTTTCGAGGCAAAATTATATCCAGATACTGCGTTTTGGGAATGTGTATTTCAATGCATTTTCTTTTTAGAACCTATAAACCACCAATATGCCAAAGGTCAGCAGTTAAAGGTTTATGCAATTCTCATTATGCATCAGTTATTATTTCCTTATTACCTACTTGTCTTTTGTGCACAGTGACTTCCCTTTGTACTCGATGCCACTTTTTCTATTAACCCTTAATGAATCCACAGTGACACAAATTTTATTTTTATTTAGAGTACAAGAGTTAATCATCAAATCATTTTTAGGCTGTCTATCTTTTATAGCCTCTTCAAAGAAACAAAGCCTCCTGGTAACCAGTTTTACGCAATACCCAAGTTTTATTTTTATCTTAGATGAAAATGTCTAAAAGTTGTAGTAGGTTTACTGAACTGCATAGCATTAAATAGAAATACCATATATATGTTAAAGATATAGATGTGTTGTTTATTCAGGAAAAGTTATGAAAGTGTTGAAAAACATTATCCGGCTCAAGGTCCTCCAACTGTACAAACTCCAAATCTGTTACTGTCTATGGTAAAATAACAAAATGATTGCTTTATAAGGAAGACAAAGATTATGAAAGCTTCTTGTATAGACTCCAATATACAATACAAAGAAGAATTTTAGTGCTTTATAAAATACCCGTAGGTTTTGGTAAGACTGGTGTATAGTCTATCATCTGTAGTCACATTACTGTCCATTGCACATGATTTTATGACCCATCTTCTACAGGTTATAAAAGTGTTATTAACAATCAGTTCTCTGTTGCCTACACTGAATTTTATATCCAGCAGCTTTCCAGTTCTGCATTTTCTGACCGAAAGCTTGGCTTTGTGAAGTGCCAGTTTAATATTGTATTGCTCAAAGTGCTCCATCATGGAAGTCTTATTACATATGGAGGTGGACACATAAGCAGTCAGTATTCATCGACAAAGCACTCATTTCCCACATGTTCAGCTGATTCAAGCTCTACACTGGACAGAAAGCGCCTCATACATTTCTTGCAGTTGTATTCCAAAGTGGTAGTGTAGACTGTTTTTGTGTGCTTTGGATAAACTATGGTGGTGCTCATGAATCTCCGTGGCTTGTTCTTGGGTTGAAAGTGAACTTCAGCTCTGTAGTTGCGCCATGTACAGTTGGGAACGCAAATGACTGTTTGACTGCATGAGGAGACACCCAGGCCCACAGGCATATAGATGTTGTCAATGAAGTGCTTATCAGAGTCATATTTCACTGAAGAAGTATACCTGGAATAACAAAATGTAACAGTAATTAGGGGATATAGAAATAGTGTATTATAGACAGCTAACCACCCCCTGTGCCCTGTGTACTTTCTATTTGTCAGAAAAAAACTGCCTGTTGTTGTCCAAAGCAACCAATGGTATTGTTTAATAAAACTAAACAGTGTGTGTTCAGTGCTTGTTCATACTAGTATCGATGAAAATGTTCAAGAAAGATCATTTGCAGCGTCATTAATCTAACGTGTGTACATAGCCTCACTCAGATTGATTTAGAGCAGTGCAGATAGCTGTTGCTTCAGTTATCCAGATAAACATGACCATGAGTTCATAACATGAATTTCAGATGACAATGACCTTATTCATTTTTTTTTTGTTCTTTTTTACTGGTTTACATACTGCAAATGTGCCTAATAATTACATAAAAGTTCTAACACTATGTATAGTGTCTTCTATACAGTAAATGTGCCTAACGCTAATATTTGCACACTAAAAACTAAGCAACCCTTGTGTGTAGTTTAGTCACAGAAATAAAAGGAAGCTTTCAAGGCAAATTTTCATGCTAAACATGCAAAAGCCTGCCCCATAAAACATTCCCTGAAAGATGTTATCTACAGACTTTGTACTGTGTTTGGAACATTTATCTGCTCTGGTATTGGGATATTTGTCTGTGCATTGCTTAACAGTTTTTAATCTGATTTACAGTAAATATAGCTGAACTCCAGACAAGTGGCTTTATACCAAGATGAAATGTATCTTAGCTTACAAGTAAAAACATTTGAAATTTTGTTCATCCGTGCTAGAATAGTACTAGATAGTATGATGATTTCCACTACATAATACATGGTCAAAGACACACACAAGTATACATGCTGAGCTATTACTGGGCAATAATGTGGGTCTTTCTAGTAGTATGGAAGTTTGTCTCATCAAGATTGTACACCTCATCAAACACTTCTTTCTGATGTGATTTTTCAATAAGTTACTTTATATTCCTTTAATATATCGGCAAGGGATATGTTATTACTTTCTACCTAAATTAATAAAATAAAGGAAATATACAATGTGGCACCAGAGGGTATACTGCCACAAAAGATTAATGTCAGCTAACAACACTAGCTTGTATATTTTGTGAAGTGCCTACAAGTTTGCTTTGGGCTTGTGTCAATTGACCAATGCTGTTTGCATTCAGGTCTATTTTGAATGAATTTAGTATTATTTTAGAACACCTGTAAGATCATTGAAAACTCACTGACTGCTACATGTAATCTGCTGTTAACTCCTTCTGATCTACGTTAGACTTCCTGCTCAGCGGCATCAACCCATTTTAAGCTGCTTCTTCATTCACATACACTAATATACAGAGAGAGGCAAAATCCTGACAACACAAACTTGTGGTGTATGAGAGAGGAACTGGGGATGATTTCAGTTACTCAGCAGAAACAGGAATGAAAGCGGATAGATGCAGCAAAGAAAGGTATTGCTATTCCTTTTTTATTAAAAAAAAATTAACCAATAAGAAAACTAATATCCAGAGAGATGAGATCACACTTGGACCACTTCCTAGGCAGTGATACAAGTTCCTTTGTTTGGAGGTATAGATCTCCAGTACTAGTACTTTCCAAAGAGGTGGAGGTTTCTCCATGTTCATCATAGGTATTAAATCAACAAGATCCTTCCCTTGGGCTCATATTTATATTTTAATTTCCAAATGTGTAATAACGAGTCAATACAACATTCAGATTCTTCCACATTAGTCCCTGTCCCCAAAAAGAAGTTACAATCTAATGATCACATCTCTCTCTGAAGTGCATTGCGTGGTAAAGCTTGGCACCACATGTACTGTGTGTTTTGTTGCAAAAGAAAAAAAAACGGAGTGCACGCAATCTTTTTTTATGCACTGGCGCGTGGTAGGAAGCTAATTAAAAATGGCAGTGCACAGCAAAAACCACATCTACTGTATATGAAGCCACTGTTTCACCCACATAGATGTGAACCAGGCCTACTAGGCTCTGAAGAAAGAACCCAGGAGTTAAAGGCAAATATTAACCACTTAGACAAAGTAGGTGACAACAACTTATCAACCTCCTCTTTCATTCACTTCTCTTCATATGTGGTATACTTCTTCATAAAATTACTGCATGATTAGGTATTTAACTAAATCATCAACTAGACTCATACTAGAAGATAAGGGATAGTTCTCTTGTACTAGCCTCGAGTCAAGAACTTTGGTTATACATGTTCTGGTCATATAATCTTATATAAATGTTAACATGTCCATGTAATTTTAACATGTGAATGTGCCAAAACACACTGATCAGGCATAGTATACTTTGTATAAGGAAGCACTCACATTATAGCATAGACCAGAACTGGCTGATAGTCAGGGCGGCTCAATAGCATTAAGATTAAAAAAAATAATAATAAAAAAGGTGAAAATAGTTTTTTTTTTTTTTTTAAATTAAATTGTTAATGGTTCACAGAGCTTTAGCAAATTAAATTTTGTTCTGTTGGGTTTTAAATCAAATGTAAGACACAAATGTATTTTTCTCATGGTATTTAGTTCTGCAGGTATATAAATGAAAAAGATTTTCCTCCAGTACCTTAGGCGCACCTATTTTAATGTAATGTAGTCACAGTCACGGGTTGTCACTTGTAAAAGAGGAAGTTCATAGAAATAATAATGAAATGAGAATGTATTTGCATCAGAGCAAGGTATTTGCCATGTGATCAGTACAATAGATATTTGTCAGTATCAGGTTAAAAACAAAAGATGTACTTTGCAGCTAACTATTAACTAAATCAGCTGTTACTGGAAACTGTGCCGTCTGAAATGAAAACATCTGGGTATTTTAGCTGTTTGTACTGCAAACACCACAACAAAACACTAAATTCTCAAAGTTGTCAAGTTGCTCTTGCCGAGCATGTCAGCTTAACAATGTGTATCCTGCAGTTGATTGCAAGTCCTTGGGGATCATGCAAAAAACAGTTTATTTACCTGTAGTAATTAAGAGGACTTTACATGATTGTAAAAGCTTACACGGAAATACATTTATGACATTCTTGTAAATGTAACAGTGCCATATATATTACCTTATCTCTTTGGGTGGCAGGGGATCAAATTCCACACCTTCTCCAAATGACAAAGGACACAGCCTTGGGGTGTAACTGCTGGACAAACTTAAGGAGGGTGATGTACTCTGAAAGAAAACACATTATAGTTTGTTATTTTATATTATATCATAATAAACTTCCCAAACAATAAGAAATTAAAGAATACATGAAAATGATACATGTCTTTTTTATTTTTATATTTACAAATATTAGAGAAGGAAAGATAACACATACATTTTAAATTATGTTTTTAGAAAGATTACTATTATTATTATTATTATTACTATTATTATTATTATTATTAATAATAAGCAGAATTGCTTGTAATGAAAGAGAAGCTTTTGTAGGTTAACACTGAAAATCACACTGGGAAAGATAAAAATGCGGGACTCACAGTGATCTCAAAGAAGGATCTGTGAGAATTTACAGAAGTTAGCCCTCCTTTATGCACTAGCTGCTGTTTGATTACTTGTCCTAAACAGTTGTTAACAGAATGCCATATTCTTAGCTGATGGCATGGGATTGGATTTAGAGATTGCAAACTATTGCTGCAGTTTAAACAACGTTTTGGTATGGGTAGTTTAGGATTAAGAGTTAGAACGCTTGTTGATTTTCTTTGTCCCCTTTTACTCTTTCTATTTGTCCCTGCTGACCATTGTCTTTTGGGCTGAAAATCTGGGAAGTTCACAATGTTAAGTTGTTACTAGAACAGGAATAGAAAAATAAATCTTCCAAAGTTGTTTTAATGACAACTGTAAAGGAGTTCACACTTTGCTAAGATTTGCTCTCTCTTGGTAGTGTGCCCCCTAATTGAACACATATGGCAATAATAAAAAATAGACTGAAAAAACCATTGCCTACTCTATCCAAAATAAAAAACTTGCTTTGAGTTTAGGCATAGGGTAGATAGGATGAGTGTGTACATTGGCCATGGCAAAATGTCAGCTCTCAGCAGCTGGGTTGATGTTTCATCTGCTTTACCACTCCTGTCCTGCTGAATGTGATCATCACCCAGCATCATTTGCTTTGAATTTGTGTGGTTGTCTGAAGAGATTGTTAGTGATCATTTTGGATATCAGTAGGAATTAATAAGTACTAAACACACAGGCTGCTCAGATAATCTGTTCTGTTTCATGGTGAGGGGCAAGGACAAGCAGTAGTTGCCCCGCTGTATCCTCCCCAGTAGTAAAACAGCTTGGCATATTTAATTTATGACAAATAACCACTTAGTTTACCTTGTTGTTATAACTTGTGTTATTCATGCTCTTCTGAGCTGAATCAAACATGCCAGCTCTTTTAATCTTTTCCGAGTAACATTCCTGTCTAGCAGAAGACGTAGTTATTACTTTTCTTGCAGAGAAAGATATGCCTTTGTTCACCCCTCTGATCCGGGTTAACCTTGTAAATGGCTTGAGTTCCTAATTTCAGTATACCCCTGCCATTTCCACTGTCCATTCAGGGCTTCCTAACTAGATGTTGAGTTATTATTATTAGATAGTTGGTGCACAATTCACAGTATTCCAGGTGTATACTATAGTATAAAATGAAAATATATGCAAAGAATTTTCGTATTTACTACACACAGGCAGTTGAAAGTATGCAAAAATCTCATATTAAATGATTCTTTTTCAGTCAAACAGTAAACAACTCACAGGTAAGAAGCAATTCAGCAAATTTATGAACATCCTAAAGTTACAATGTATTTCTTTCTCTCTCTCTCTGTAGCCATTTTCCATACATTTTTTCAATAAAAGTGAAAAACAAACTCTGCGGCCTTCAGTGAAACATAATATCAGTAGTGTTTAAAAAAATCATAATAGGCTACAATCAGAGAAAATCCCATAATTTCACTTTTAGGAACAAATTAACCTTTGATCAGGAGTTAATACTCTTAATACATTTACACGTTTTGTTGAGAACACAGCATGATTAGTTTTTTGCCGGGACAGAGGTTAAAAGGCAGCACTGGTCAAGTAACAGACTGCTGGAATTAGAAAATGTATTTATTTTTTTTTAAAAATAAGTGTAAGTTTTTGACAACTTAGTGAAAGTGTAAGTTTTTGACAAGGTTAGTGATTGGAAGAGAAAGGGCAAAGTGCTTTCAGGGCGTTGAAAACTAAGCACCTGCCTGTGTGCTGATAAGATTATAAACCCATATCATGGCCAAGTATGTTGGTGTAAGTAAAGGCACCTTTTATAATAAATCAATGTTTGCATTTCACACCTTATAATAACACAAAACTGTATTGTGCTAAAAATATTTCCCATATGTATAATACCATCTGTTCAGAAGCCTGGCTGAAAAATCTCATTGGAACAATTCCCACCATAAAATACCATGCATAGAAAGTCTAAAAGGCTATTTAAACAGGGAACTGCCATTAAACATTCATACAGTTCTAGAGCACTAAGGGACACTTAAAACCCCAGGATCTGCCAAGAAATGTCCTTCCAGTGTAAGGCTATCACTGCACAGGGTAAATGCTCATTTATATTAGAGGGGATGTAAAAAGTAAGACTACTGTATTTCCAAATCCCTCATCTCTGTGACTGATGTTCTGCAGTCTCTTTCATAAACTTTTCATGCCATTTCATAAACTTGCAAGCACTTATATCTTCTTCTACTGTTCAGGACCAATAGTAGCCATATTTTTTCTTCATACTCTCCCCAAGAGTAAACAGGTATTTACCCCTTGCAATGCAGGGATTGCTGTTGGTCTACACTTGAGTTCAGTGTTAAAAATTTAAATCCAGCCAAAACTTTTTTTCATGTGGTGGCGAAAGATTAGAACAGTTTTTGAAGTCTTTTCTCCATTAGGGAGACAACAAGGTAACACAATGACATCTCCCCAGGAAGGGCAGCAGTACGGTGCCTTTAGATCACGGTGGATCTAACTCTTACCTAACCCGTAGAAACAAAAAGCATATGTTTTGGCTGGAGCTTGGCTAAAACATTAAAGAGATGTGTTTTCAAAAGGGTGCACCAAGCAAAAGTATACCATGCAACCTATGCAAAAAAAGATATATGGACCACAGATTTACACATTGCATTGGCTTGTAAAGGACCAGGCACTATGTTCACAGCATAGTGGTAGCTTTTACGATTCTATGCAAAAATAGGTGTCTGCACAGGAACTAAGGTACTCAACTACTATTACACACTAAACACTTCCTGGTAATGCACAGTAGGCAATGAAAATGGATGGGTCAAGCTCTGAATATCTGTTTTCAAGAAAAGGGGGCCAGGATACATTTTAGGTTAACACTAGTTACCCTTTAAAGGTTTATACTACCAAAGTATTAGTTTCATAGAATGCTTTGGGTTGAGGTCTAACTGTAATTGGAGCACTGGCAAACATATTTCAAATATACCCAAGTTTTAAACTACCTTAGGGGTTCCCAGGTTAACTCAAAAAGACATTCCAAAGACATGTCTTCATTTGGTCCTACAAGATTTCTGATTTCTCAATCAATCTGCCCTACATTTACTATTCTAATCAGTCCATCAGTTCAAAGCAGATGGAAAAATAAAAGTAGAGCCATACCCCATTTTCTGAGAAACAGTCTTCACCTATGGAATCACCAAGCACGTTCTTCATTCTCAGGTTAAGTTTGATTCCTAATGTAATAACAC
The DNA here is from genome assembly GCF_032062135.1 of Pyxicephalus adspersus. Classification (NCBI taxonomy): domain Eukaryota; kingdom Metazoa; phylum Chordata; class Amphibia; order Anura; family Pyxicephalidae; genus Pyxicephalus; species Pyxicephalus adspersus. Next base: position 83,802,065 of record NC_092858.1, on the reverse strand, counting down.
TCTCATACTCAGGTAAAGCGCTGAGTGTTTTATATCAGAAGAGAGGAGAGATAAGATAAAGAGCAGATCTCTCCCTAAAGTATAAACCTATGGGTGGCCCTGTAATCAGTGAAAAGGAAACCATGCCACACCTCTAACTATATAACAAGCAAAATGCCATACCTGTAAGCCAGAAATAATGCATGGCCTTTATCCTATAAACAATGAATAGGTTTGTACCAATAAACCATAAATAGAAGAATCACTGCACTGCAAGAAATCGTGCTCACTAACAGGTGTAGACAGCTATTCATATCCAGCTCTGGCTATAAATCTTGCTGCTGAAAGACAATTATATATATATATATATATATATATATATATATATATATATATCCAATATTGCACTTGACTAACCAATCTGACTAATATTTCAATGAGTCCCAAGACACTGCACACTCTAGTACAAGACACTGTCATACTAAAAGATTTTTCAGATAGAAAGTAATATAAGTTCCATTTGGATATCCTTGATTGTTTGTACAAATAACATTATTAATTTTTCAATTCATATTTAGCTACATGTCCATTCTATTTACAACCCTTTAGAACTCTAAAATTAATTGTTGCAAACAATAAGCTGCTGAATACCTTCAGATCCAAACTTTTTTGGATCAGAAGTGAAAATCTGCCTGTGTGTGCTAGTCATATGCTATGCAACATTTTTGATCAAATAGACTATCAATTCATAAAAAAACTGGAATTTTTTCATAAAAAACTATCAATTCATAAAAAAACAGGAAAACCAGCTATAATAATATTTTTAATGTAACTAGGGCAGAATGTTGATCAAAAATTAATTAGGCAAGCATTTTTTAAATTGGTTAACCCTTGTATAACAACCAAAACAACTTTTTGTGTCATGGTATAATTTAAATCAGTTATCAAACAAGTGGATGAAATTTAAAACTGGGAGAAAAACATATAGGGTTCTATTTATAAAATAGTCAATCTGACATCTGCTAAAACATTCCCTGGTAATAATCAATTAATGCCATTGACACACATAGACCTGGAAGATACTCACACACGAAAAAGAAGCACTTATAAATTAACCTATGGCATTTAATCAGAAATTATTTGTCCCTGATATTATTATAGTGAAATGTGATTAAGTTCTGCCCTTTCTACTATTAACTCAACATGCTATAAGGTTTAACAACTCTTTGTATTGTAACAGTAGTCTGGTTTATTCCTAATGTGCACCTAATCCATCTCCCCACCTGAAATACCCCCCAAAGAAATAATAGTCACACCACAAGACAAGCTTCTATTCAATGAACGGTGTTGATATTTCCCCTTCTCTCTTCCAATATTTCCTACAAGTGTGACAGTCACACCATCAGTCAACATACACTCTTTGCAGTCACTTAATTCTTGGCATTCATTCTGGATTTTCTCCAATGTAATCTCATTTTTGTCTTTTGACCTGTGACATGGCACCTCTCTTGGTAAAGTAATATCCTCAGACAGACTTCACTGTTACATCCTTGTATGCAGACAGTATCTTAATTCCTGGGGTTGTCACCAGCTGCCTATACATTATGTTCCACTCCTTGAAACATTTCTGCTTGGCTCATCTACATTGATGTTATAATTATTCAAAACACTACATTGTCCTTTAGCTACACACTACATCTCCTACCTAGTTGTATTTCTTTAATCAAATTCTGTAAAAGTTTGGACGATTGGGAACACATATTATAAAGAAAAGCTTTTCCTTATTCTTGTCTTAGTTGTTCACAACATTTCTTCCCCTCTCGTAAAAAATAGAGCTGGGTATATTTATTACCTGAGCGGAGCAGAAAAGGCTCTGTGCCTGGAGGAGAACCTGGCATATTGACTGCCATGCTTTATAATTGTGTCCCTTTATATTATTACTTTTAAATTAGTTTTTTAATATATTTTTTAGATTTTAGATTTCAAACATACCTGAATGTTTTTTTAGTTTTCAAAATCTGTTACACATTTTTAATGTGAGTTTTAAGTGTGGTATTGTGTGATATTTATCTTTACTGCAATGTGTTTTATGGGCTTTGTAGTTGATTTTAGTAGGTTTTTCCTATGGTAGAGACATCCTGCATTTTGTATACAGATAGGGGCATCATATTACATCATTTCCAGGTTCTACTTTTATTTTGACATAGTGCACATCAACCCTATCCCCATCCTCCCCAGTGACATCACCTCTCCAACACACAAATTGAGTTTGACGTACATGGTTGATTAGGGCTAATCCAAAGTCTTAAATGGATAGATGCAAGGCAGCTGATATGAGGTATTTATGTGGTACTGTAGGCCTGTGCGAAAGTCAGCTCTGTAATCAATATTTGCTTCCAATCTTCTTAAGACTCCTTGGAGGGCGCAAACCATGAGCAGCCTACAGCCCAAATGCCTAAAGCATGCAGGCCTACTCTCTTCTCTTCTGGACCATGAAACAATTATCTTTAAGTCTTGCATTTCTGAAGGTACAGAGTTTTGGGCTGACTGGAGGTCTAAACATGCAGGCTGAGCAGTGGTAGCCGATGAATGGTGGACAAGAAGTGCAGAGGTGAGCAGTGGACAAAAGGTGCAGATGTGAACAATGGACCCAAGGGACCTGGCATGAACTGTGGAGTCCCTGACTAGGTTTAAAATGTTAGTTCTTTGTCAATGTTTAGTTTGCAGATGGCAATTTGTAATGAAAGAGTTTCAGGTTTTGTAAATAGTTATGCTGAGGGTAAATGGGCCAGTGAGATGTTTGTTGTGGGACAGTAACTCATACATGTTTTGTGATTGCATGGACTGCTTAAGTTAGCTATGTCCCTTTAGGCCCCCCCAACTTCCAGCAGCATATGAGTATACCCAATATTCGATATAACCACATCCATCACCCATCATTGTTCGTCTTCAAGTATCCATTCTAACAATGATATTCTGATCACCTATATGAGTGTGTTCAATGTTTGCCTTCGGCAGCAAGCAGAAATTCAACTATCTCTGGCTCTGTGTGTACTCCGAGCCTGGGGCACAAGAAGAAACATGGGAAACTATTAGAAAGATAAAATGATAAGCACCCTAAGGTCCCTAAACTTTAGCACTCTTGATAATTTTCATGCCAAGTCAGGATTTTCCTTTTAAAAACTGTGTGCTGGATTTTCTTTGTACATTTGATGAACCTGCAGTGACTTAAACTTTAAACAAAGGGTTATTTGTGGAGTCAGGAAGAAGCAAAATTGGCATTTGCTCTAGATTTACCATTACAGGAGCCAGCATTGATTTGAACTGCGCCCTAAATGAGAAGGCTGTGATACTGTTTATATCTCACCACTCTGCTGACCTCTTGTATTTATTTAAACTAGCTTTAGATTATTATGGCCTTCATACAGTTTATTAAAAAAAGTTGATTTTTTTAGATTTATAGTTTTACTTTAAAGAATTCAGAGGGAGGAGAGACTCAAAACGACTGATCTAGGGTGGGTCAGAGGCAAGTAACTAAACATTTTTTTAAGCTATTATTAGCTTCATTGATCAACCAGTTCATTTGTCCTAACCTTGTAGAAGATCTCTACTGTGGGTCCAGTCATCACAAAAGCCCATGTGAAGACACTACTGATGCCAATACCGTAAAAAATATAAGCATATTTTCCAAAGTCACTGTCTAAATTTTACCTGATTACAAAATACTGATGTTAAAATATTAAAAAAGAACTTTATACACAAGCCATCCCTAACCTTTCTAGCTGCTTATACTGTGAAATAAGCAATTATAAAAGATTTTCAATGATTAAAACAGAGATTCTGAATTGGTTTCTAGCGCTCACAAACCCCTGCATGGAGGGCTAGTCGAAATTCTTCTACAATGGAAAGTATTTGATAAAGACCTATGATGTGCAAGCAGACAGAGGTACTGCTCACTTAGAATATGTAACTACTGTAGAATTGAAAATTAAACCCTGATATAAATACAGCATTCGCCCAGCCTACTTGCTCAGGGCTTCAGTTTTTTATCCAAACATTGCAGTGCTGCACCAGTCCATCACATTGTCCTCTATTGTTAATTAGTTATTTCCAAACCCCTTTCTGTAATACAAGAGAGCTATTTACAACATGTTTGATGCTGGTTCTTTGTCTCTTTGTTGACATACAGCCAGATGTTTCAAAGTGTCACTTCTTCTAGTTTGTATAGCAATATGGTAAGCCGAGAGTGATGAAGTTACACAACACATTGTTTAGGCAGTACTAACCCAATGAATATTTGTTCCAGTGGATTAAAAAGGGCTCTGACACAATTAAATGCCATTCTTCATCACAGTTGTAATGTTTCCTAGGCAGCATTATTGGTTGTCTGATATTACTCCTTAAAGCAGACCTACACTGTGAGCATATAAACTGCCATTTGTGACTTGGTTCTATAAAATATTGTCTGCCTGGTTGGTGTTCTGATCTTCTGTATTTATTACCTTGTGAGTATGCAGCTTAGGCTATTTGATGGCCATTGAATTGACGAGTAATAAACTATGCTATTATTTTCTAATTTAAGAAAGATATATTACTATGATATCTCAGAATATCAAAATGATGATTACTACTTAGAATATTCAGTCAAGAACACCTACCCTATCTTTGGTCTACTAGATATATCTACTAGATGGAATACTAGATAATACTGGGTTCTGCTGGGGTGGAATAGTTCTTTTAGTAGGTTTGTTTGAACATGTATTTTTGTAAAATGTGCAGTGAATTAAAAAAGGGAACAATTCCTTAACTACACACATCAAACAGTGCCTAATTTAAGAAGGGATCTAATATCAGGTTTAGTGGGTCCATAATTTAAGAAAGCATATTACTCATGATTTGGTATTACTAACACAATAAGAAATCTTTAAATTGATCATTTTGAATCCTTGTTAGAAAAGTTAATAATCCTTCTTTCATTTATTGTAGATCAAATAGTTTCAAATCCAGTGATTATGAATTTCACAGTGTGGCTGCAATTGTACAGTCTACTGGAAGGATGCCAACAAATACTAGGTAGCAGAAATGACTTCATAAAAGCCAGGGCAAGGTCAGCATCTTAACTATAATACAGTAATCACTGGAAAAATACCATTTACAAATGACAATGGCTTTAGGTTCCTTACAGGTCTTCCAGAATTCCAGTCTACTTTCAAGTCTAACAGCTGCTCATTTTAACAGGCAAGCCATTATGTAGCCAAATAGTGTAAGGGGAAGTATAGCAGTTCTGAAATGGAAGAATAATGAGCTCAAGCAATGTAGAGGAATGCCACCCCTGAGAGCTAAAGACCTGACTTAAGATGTGATCAGGGCCATTCTACATACACATTTCTACTCACCATACTTGCAGGGGAAAAAATTGCATAAAACATATTTGCAGAAAATGTTATTCCAAAACTAGGAACTTGACATATGTCAAATACATACAGATGCTTAGATTAGATGTTACAAATTTGCATGGCCGTAAATGTTGCATCTTGAATAGTAAGTAAATATTTATTTCTCAATTACTAAGCATCTGAGTTCTGTATTTGCTTTTTTCTCCTATTTTAACCTAAACCTCGTGTTTTTAATGTCCCCCCAAATAATCCTTGTGTATAGGAGTTGTTGAAACTGGTTTTGTAAGTTCCTTTTAGTATAGACTAATATTTTTTTTTACAGCCTATATATATATATATAATTATACAGCCTATACATATATACAGCCTATATATATACATATTTACAGCCTATATATATATATAATTATAGTGCATTTGAGTATATCTCCCAGAATTGAAATGGGCCAAGTTAGCACACAGCTACAGAAACAAACCTAATGACCTAATGATATCATTATATCAGTCCCAGGACTGAACTTCCATATACCAGTACCACTTTTGTTATACAAGCCATGTTGTCCCAGATACTGAAGGGTAGTGTTTGCTTAGGAAGGAAATATTGTATTACAGTCTTGAAAGACATGTGAAGAGGCATGGAGAGATGAGGGCTCAATTCAGCTAGTGAATGAACAGTGCAGACTTCTAGTAATTCTGGTACTTTCACACAGCTCAGATATCATTCTGCCTGAATTTACTGTACTGAAGGTTTTTTCCTCCTATATACCTGTCTATACTTGTCTGTTTGTACAGCATGGATTTTAACCTAACAAAATAACACAGGAATAGGAATAAAACAATACAAAAGAGAGAACTGCAGAGACAGATGTTATAAGTCTGTAACATTTCAAAACACACTGACATAACAGCACCCTATTCAGCAGATGGAAACCTGCAGCTGCAAAGCTGACATCCTACATACACAGCACAATTGCCCTAGAAATAACAAGGAACTCTGTGATTCTTCCTGTCTAGTACTGGGAGGGGGTGTCTAAGGACATTTAGGGTCAACTAATAATATGTCAAATCTATCACATATTTTCAAATCTGCAACACTATTGTTAACCAATCTGCAAGAATGGCATATTATTACTACTAGTTTGTGGCCAAAATACTAATCTGTCACATATTGTATGAAGTTCATGTTGGAGATAAGACTCCAGTGTCAGTATGTTGCACCAAATCAGTTTAATAATGTGCAAGCATTGCTTATTACTACTTTTAATATTTGGAGTAAATACTGATCTGCCAACAACTTCTTTAAATGATGAGATAATGTGTCAGTAGAATGCACCTGGAGACCCATAACATTATTGTGTAATCAGTACCTATTACTACTAATAACTGGTGTATCACCGGTCAGTCATACAGCCCATCCAATTATTTCACTAAGATGATGTTCAGAGTGTCAATAGGCTTCACAAAGAGACCAATGAAACCAGTATACAAGCAAACTCTATTACTACTAATAATAACTGGAGTAAACACTGATCTGTCACATAAAGTGCATCTTTAACTTCTTTAAATAATGCAATTTGAGTCTTGGTTTGCTGCACCACTAGACCCATCAAATGTGCAATCACTGTGTATTACTATTAATAACTCCAAATCAATAAACTCTGATATATTACACAGTACACCAACTTTTTTAAATGATGTGCATAGTGTCAGTAAATGAGGTACCACCAGACCTCTAAAATCAATGTGCAATCACTATTACTACTAATAACAGGAGTAAACATTGATCTGTCATCTGTACAGTGTATAAAGTTCACTATGCTGCACCAATAGAGCCATCAAATCAATGTACAAGCATTGCCTATTACTACTACTAAAACACTGATCTGTCAGAGAGTCCATCGATTTTTTTTATATGATATATACAAATTAGATAGTCAGCATACTGCACCAATAGAGCCATCAAATCAATGTACAAGCATTGCCTATTACTACTAATAAAACACTGATCTGTCAAAGAGTGCATCGATTTTTTAAATGATATATACAAATTAGAATGTCAGCATACTGCAACAATAGAGCTATCATATCAATGTACAAGCATTGACTATTACTAGTTTTAATAACTAAACACTGATCTGTCAAACACAGTGCATTAACTTTTTCAAAGATGTAGATAAAGCTCATATTGTCAGACCCATCAATAAAATATTACATATCAATGCAAGCATTTATTCATCAGATCAATGACCTTTAGGACACAGGGTTGTACTCACCACCTGCACTGTATGCCCAGGGATCTCCTGATCAGAAGACTTATCCACTGCTCCTGCTGGGCTCATCAGCCAGTTACTGGGACAAGGACTAGGGGGAAGACCTGAATCTGGACTGTCCAGAACCCTATCCCCCTTCTTCTTCATGTCCAGGAGCTCTGGGACATCCTGCAAGGCTAGCCTGCCAACCATTGCTGCCTGTGATGAATGAGTGTGACAGTGTGAGTAGAAGCAGCCTGCCTGAGCTGTATAAGATTAGTAGTATGAGGCTGCTGTGTGCTGTAGTAGTAGTGTCATGTAGATCCACCCACCGGCCTCCCCCAAGCTTTGCTTACAGCTGTATTCCAGGCTTTATTATTAAGCTGGAGTTAATTGGTAATATGCAGGCATGACAGTTCTCACGCCTCAGGACACTGACATAATATATCCCCTTCCTAAAATGGGATTAGTTTCTGCCTGCTTGTCTATACACTGATTTTATAGCATTCTCACATTTTATGACATTATTTTTGCTCTGTGCCATTTAAAATGAGAAGACTGATTTATGAAAAGCAGATCAGCATCACATCCACTACATCAGATCCCAAAATAAATATTTTACTAGGCTGAACAAATGATATCTAGCCACTGGTGACAATGAGCCATGTTGTCCATTTGTTCTACTTTTGGTAGTGAGTATGTTATTAATATGTTTACAATATCATTGACATGTCTGTGTCTTGGGCTCCTAGGTTTCACCCTAGCTATAACAGTACGCTTCTATTTCCACTCCTGGAATGTTCTTACCATTTACAACAATTTTACAAGTCGGCAGGCAATTCCATTCTTGCTGTTTTTATCAACATGTACCCTGAATAGTCAGATACCAGTTATGAATAACGAAAACTATGAGAATGTATATAAATCCGATCAATATACTTTATTAATATTCTCTTGGCAATAAATCATTGAAAGTGTTTTTTATTTTAGTACAGCTAGTGAGTATTGACATCGTAGTATAGAAAATATGTTATTCAATAATAATAAAAAACAAACAAAGAAGGAAAACAAGATAACAAATGCAGTAATCACATTTATGGTGATAAGTTGAAATATATTATATATTTACAGTAACTACTACAGTAGTACTATAACAGTAACCTATTTCAGGAAGTAGCTTGAATCACAAATTAATTCAAGTTGAAGTGTCATTTTCCGGTAGCTCAACCAATGTTTAACCAGGCATTTGTTAAGGTTAAACAGTAAAGGAATTCAACTTTTTTGTTCACTAATGCTGTTGAATTGTGCCTTGCAGAGGAGATCATACAGGAAATAAGATAAAACCTGGAGAAAACACAGATTGCAATAAACCCCCTCTCCACCACTGAAAAACTGCTTCCATTGCTATAACTCCATTATTGTTGTGAATTATTTTGTGATGTATTTTCAAGGGTCTAATCGTTTTCTAATCTGTTTTATAGCAATTTAGTATCTGAATCCCTAATTTTCCCTACAACTAAAACTGACACTGATAAAATGGATCCCAAATGGGCCTGAAATGCGTACTTTGGATGTGACTATTGTATGTGACTTTGTTGTATTAGGATGCTTTGCATGTGTCATACATGATGTCAATGTTATATGTAGTTGGTTTAGAAAATAAGCAAAAAAAAAAAGTATTCTGATTGTTGATAATGCTTGAAAAGTCCCTATTATTCACTATTGTTATTTGTTCTATCCAGAAAATAATGTGAAATCTTCCTAACAAGTACACACAGTAAAAATGTGAGAGACATTCCAATCTTTCACCTAAAAATATTTTGCCTGATATTTAGATTTCTAAAGCACTGCTGCTGTTTTTCATGAATTCACTCTTTTTTGCCTGGTTTGGTAAAAACATTTTGGTCAGCCAATGATGTTTAGCAAATTGCCAAACAACAAAGCATGGATGGCGCTATTGATTCCTATGGAGGACAGCGCAGCGGGGAACCTCCTGCTTGTCCTTTACTCTCCTTTCTTTATAGAATTAAACAGTGCTGTGTGCACAATGCTTGTTTGTTCTACCATCATTCAAAAGTCATGAGAGATGGTTTCTCGTAGCAGGAATGTCACGTCTATACACGGCCTAATTGTCCCCCAAAGCCACTGTCAGTCTAATATCCTCCTATGTATTTATATGTCCTGACTTCCAAGCATCATTTAACTGATCTGGTAATTTCTCCTAGCCATGCAAACTAGATACGGATTTATGTAAAGTGTGTCCAGTTAAAACTTGACTCAAGTCTGTTATGGGACACCCTTTGAGGGTTTAAGGTAATTGTGCCTATTGGTAAAATTTCATGGTTGCTGGCTAATGGGCGTTTATATTGGGTCTGATTTAATAAAGCTCTCCAAGACTGGAAAAGATAGACTATCATAGGTGAACCTGCGTGATCCAAAAACACTGGAATGGATCTCTGATTCAGGATTAAACTCATATGCCAACAAATATCAAATAAGTTTGATAAAATACATTCCAGGTTTGCTGGAACACTCAGGTTCCCCTGTGATAGTCTATCTTCTCTAGTCTTGGAGAGCTTTATTAAATCAGAAACATTTGCTAGCAAATAACAAAATACTTTGAAGAAATCCATTCCACGTTTGCTGGATCACCCAGCTTCACTGATAAAAGTGTATCTTCTCCAGTCTTGGAGAGGATTATTAAATCAGGCCCATTGTGTCTATTTTTCCAGTGTGTACTGCTTTCTGGAGTCTCTTCCCTTCTACATGCATGTAGCAATGGCTGCATGGCATTTTTAGGGGAGGTTTCCTGATGATGACAACCATGGGCCTTGACTGCATAATGTGTGTTGGCATAGCGGCTTCAAATTTCCATTGGCCATGTAAAAGAGTAACAGAAGAAAAACAATTAGGCAACTGGGACAGAGGCTGTTACTCCACTTAAGGAAGTGCCTGGATGATAATCCTCATAGCTGGATCCCAGTAGGAGCTGTATTATAAATGAAATATACTTTACTGATATATCAATTACAGTTATGAACTTGATACAACAATCACTATTAAATTTGCCATTCCACAATCAGCATCCACTAGTTTTACATTCTTTTAGATGTTCTGTTATGAAAACTGCCCTAATATAAATTGTTTTTGTAGGAACCAAAGTCATTTTTTAGGTGACCTGAACATGCTGTGGCCAAAAGTCATTCTTTAGTCAGCACTTTTCAAAAATGTGTTTGTAAATGAGCACAAATGAATACATATATACCTGATGAATTGAGATCTGACAAAAATCTTATGTCCTATTTCCAAAAAGAAGTGTTTCTTTATGTTTAAACATAATGAAATCATTTCCATTCTTCTTAAAATATTCATCAACGACTCCTGCTCCTTACCTGAGGTGCCACTCAGCTTTTTTTTTGGTCTGCCCATCAACATCCAATCTATATATTGTTCATTAAAGGAAATGCTGAATGGTTACAAGGGAATATAAAACATTAGGTGTTCAGTTAAAGCATAGGCTGATTTTTTTTTTAATTGTTCAGGGACAAGAGAGGATTTCTATCACCAGAGAATAGAGTTTTGGTGTCCTAAATCACCCTCCCTACTGGGATCACTTTGTTTACACAGGACATTTTCTTGGGACCTATAAGATCCTATTACACATATTGAAAAGTAAAAGGGATTGATCTAATCACGATACCCACTGTCCAGATCTGTGGTTCTATTAACAATGGGTTAGGGGGGCAAATGTATTTAGGATTTTATACTGAATGATAACCATCTTATATTTCAGAGTATTAATAAAATGTGTGTTTTTAATCTATAATTATGATATATTTGTGAATAATATATAATAAATATTCTCATTTATTTTTAATGTAGGTATTCATGTTTGAAATGCACACAATTTTACATTGTGCAAAGCACACTCTGACCCTTGCACTCTTTACATTACATACTCCTGACCCCTGCCCTCAAGTACACGCAAGTTCACACATTTTAAGGTGCGTACACACTTCCAATTTTTATCGTTCCAATCGAACGACGAACGATCGATTGGGCAAAAAATCGTTCGTAAAAAAGTAACCAACGACGCCGACGAACGAGGAAAGTCGCTGGAAACGAATGACCGGACCGGCGGATCGGATTGGACGACGATCGTTGACCATCGTTCGTGTGTACGGTCGTTCGTTGATCGTCCATGGGCTGAGCATGCGTAATGAACGAACGTCCGTTCACTTTCCTGTCGTGCACATAGTTCCTCTATCGCTCAAACGATCGTATCTATTGTGCGTACAATATCTACGAACGATCGTGTCGTTATCTCTATGTGCAGGATCGGTGCTATGCGATCGTTCGTAGATATCGTGCAGGATCGTTCGTCGTTCGTTTTCCAACGATAATAATTGGAAGTGTGTACGTAGCTTTACTCTTGACCGTTGCCCCCTGTGTATTTTTCTGTGTTGTAAGTTATACAACATTTTTCATGTCTAAGCAGTTGATTGTTTGCAGTTAGTCCTCAAATTATGTTCATCTTAAAGGGAATTAACACACATTGGGCTGATTTATTAAAGCTCTCCAAGAGAGAGGGAGAGGGTACACTTTCATCAGTGAAGATGGGTGATCCAGCAAACCTGGAATAAATTTGTTAGCAAATGTTTTTACTCCTGGATCAGATCCATCCCAGGTTTGCTGGATCACCTAGGTTCACTGATTAAAGTGTAACCTCTCATTGGGTCTGATTTATGAAAGCTCTCCAGGAAACCTGGAATGGATTCTTTAAAAATTATTTGCTATTAGTTGGCAAATGTTTTCAAACCTGGATAGTTCAGGTTTGCTGGATCACCCAAGTTCTCTGTTGAAAGTGTATAATTCCTAGTCTTAGAAAGCATTCTATCTGCATTTAAAGTACAAAGGCTGAATTGATGTTAACCTAGTAGACTACTGTGGTACAAATAATATACAAGGTTTTCTTAGCTTTGAGTTGGGAAGGGGTAAAATCTTTTTCAGTTACATTTTGGTGCCTGTGTCTGATATACATGCCACAAACAATACCTCTTTTGTGTGATCCAAGGTGCCTTTAGTCACAATGCTGGCACCATCTCTGAACCATTGGGGTGTCTGTGGCCATCTCTCAGCATTGCACACATCTCAAGACTGAATCGACTGAAATATAAATCGTTAAAATCAGCTCCCACATACAAGCTTTGCCTGGAGTTCAGATCCTTTTTTATCCACCCATAATGCTTCTTGACATTTACAGCTTGCTATGCTTTACATATTTTCTATCTATACAAATAAACAGGTGTTAAGCCTTAACTCAAAAAAAGAAAACATTAGAGCCGCACAACAAAGGCTAATTCACCTATGCAGCGGCCACAGACCAGCGAGTTATTTCAGACTGACTGGGCCTCTGTTCCTTTTGTTATAACAGTGCTATAAGCCAAAACAAACATTCAACTGTAACACACACAAAATGCTTCTTGATTTGTCCGGCACAAGTGAACTGAAAATCCTGAGGAAGGAAAAAAAATCTTCTTCAACCAAAATGAAAAGCAGACTGTAGCCCTGGGCGTCTGCGGTTCACAGTTATGTTCTGACAGTAACTGCTGATACGTCCTAAAGGAATTTACATTCTTTGAAGAAACCCTGACAGGCCGGTATAGGCTGTACTTTCTGAGGAATGAAAAATGAATTCACTTATACATGGGGATCATTTCAATGTACTGCTTTTTTAAAAAAAATTTGACTTGAAATAATGTCAGTGATGCTGGGTAAGGCAGGTGGCACAATATGTTATTCTTTAGAGTAAGTAATAGTTTCCTCATGGACCATTATAATCAGAAGTTGGAGCATAGCAGTACAACATACATTCAGGGCTTATGTTTCAGCCACAATTTATGTTACCATACGTACTTAGTTATTATATGATCAAAAGACATGTAAGGACATTGAACCAGGATCACACAGCAAATGCAAACTTCTGAATGTGGAAGCTTTTCCTACAGGCACATGTGCTTTACCACTACAGTAAGAACGGAAGGAAAAAATGATTTTCCATTTGCTGCTGGAAAACCTGTTTTCTATACTTGTCAAGCTGTTAAAGACTTTGCACATGTCATCAGAATCTATATTTCTTGAAGTTACATTCCAGCCCTCATGTGGCCATTATTTCTAGATTTAAAAAGATAATGGAGAGAGATAGTGACTATAAATCAGTAGGGAGCAAGGTGTGATATACTCCTGGGATTCAGTGGTACTGTATTTTATAAACTCTACTTAGATGTATATACACTTCCCTCCCACTGAGAAGAATGGATAATCAAACAGAAACACATTGTGTGGATACAAGAAGGTAATGACTATTGCTCTAATGTAGATCTGAAATGTTTTTTAGGGGACAGCCAAATCTTTTTGTTACAATTGTAAATTTTAATTATTGCTTAGCCCAAGTTCACCATTTTACTCAATGGGAAGCATGCAAGTTAATCTTTCTAGCAGATGTTGTTAACAAACACGGTATTATTAATCACTTTATTCATTTGAGTGTTGCTTTCCTGTTTGTTATACTGAATCATAAATCAATATAAAAAAATTAAAAAATTAAAAAAACAACAAAACAAAATGTTCAAATATATTATATTTCAAGTATCTCTTCACATCTCTCTATGAGATTTACAGAAGTGACTTCTAGTAAAGGTGACTTCAGCTTGTCCTTTAAGGAAAGCTAGTCATTTTATAAATCAGATATATATATCCTTAAGTGTGCATACTAGGTACGACCACATACCTATCAGTGAATGACCTAATTCATTGGTTCAAGTGCCTGAAGTTAACTAATTCCAGGTTTTAGTAATGCCAAGAACACAAACTGTAAAACCCAATGCAGGATGCATTCCAATACATCGTTAGGACCCCACATTACACTGGGGGTAGCTGTCAACTCAGACTTTTCAGATTAATTTGCATACTAAAAGTGACCAGATTTCTGTGCACCAAAGATTTCAATTTATGGATCTCAGTTGAACCAGCTAGCCCATAGCTGTATGTAGTTATCATTTCAAGCTAGGTATTTGTACCTAATATCCAACCTGTACCTAATATTTCATTTAGTAGCATAAATGGTTTGATATCATAAATATAATTGCCTCAGGTGGCATTCTTTTTATATAGCACCAATCTTGTACTATGTTACCAACAGTACTAAAAAGATCTGAACAAAGAAAATTCAAAGCTGTTCTTAGTCAGCCATGGTTTCAGACAATATTCACATACCTGAAATAATGATAAATAACAAATTTAGATCTTCAAACTATAATTGTTACCTTAGTTATAAATCCAGTTAACAATCTAGCACTAACCTTTCTGATTTGTAACACTTACATCTGTGCACATGTTTGCATTTATCAGATGGCACAGACTGTGATTACGTGCCATAAGAAATCATTTTGTTTCCGTCTCCTAAAATCCTGTAGTTGAAAGCAACAAGCATTTTGTACCTGTCATATAAAACATTGGCTATGAATACATTTTCAGACAGTACATCATCACTTAAAGCCACTGCCAAGTTATCAGTGTCAGTTCAGTAAAGAAAGAAAGAAGATACTATCGTATTCTCTTGCAAAATATACTAAGGACTGAAAAGAAGCACAGCAAAGTCACGCACAGGAAGCTTACATGACAGAAGCAAGTCTCAGCATATTCCAAGTCAACAATATATTCCCATACTTATTGCTGCACGCATTGATCTTCAAGAGACAAAATAAAGTCGCCAATGAAAAATGAATTATGAATAATCCTAGCAATTGCAAAGTATTGCTCACATGACATATGACAGATGTATGTGCTGTCATAAAGTAACCCTGGCCATGTAAACCTCATGCCCAGTAGGGATGAGCGAGAAGCTCTCTGATAGTCTCGCAAAAATTTCCTCGAACTTCCGGTGGAGTCGCGAAAATTTGGCGAATCGATTTCGCGAATTACATTAAAGTCAATGGGCCAACTTTAAACATTATTAGCAAAGCCCTTATACATGTTAGAACCACCAAATTTGCTTGGTAAGTGTAAGAGAACAGTGGCAACAAGGAAAAAATACAAAGGTTTAAAAAGACCTTGTGGTTTTCCAGAAAATGGCAGGCAAAGTGACAGCGGGCAAATAGGATTTTTGCATGATGGACAGCATCCAGAATGCAGTGTAAACATTAGGACATTGAGAAAGGGTGAACTCAACCCACTAGCAACAGTCTCTGCCATCAAAACAGCAGGAAAACGCATTGCTATTTAATGTATGCACCCCTATTGAATTTGGGTAAGAACAGTATAAAAAATCTTTATTTTTTTGAGAGAAATACAGAAAATTTTATGGCTTTTATTGATAGCAATTGGGATCAGAATAAAATATCTGCAGTTTTTTGAGAGAAATACAGACATTTTGTTTGGCTTTTTTGATAGATAGCAAGTGCTATCAGAATGAAATATCTGGTTATTTTTTGGAGAGTAGGACAGAAATGTTTCTGCCTTTTTTGCTAGATAGCAAGAGGTAGCATCAAAAACTGCACAATCTGTACAGAAGATATACAGAAGGCTCCTAACCTGTCCCTGTCACAATGCACTTCTCTCCCTGGTTCTTTCTCTGACACAGAACACAAGATGCAGTGACTAACCCCTCCCTTCTTCCCTGTATATATGCCTGTGCTCAGATCTCTCCTGTTTGGGCTGTTGGGCATTGCTGTGCATCCTGGGAGCAAATGATTCGCTCCCAGTTGCGCCATTCCCCCAAAAATAGTCACTGTTACCGCCACCTGCATTTTCACTCATTTGTTCGGCAAGAACACGACCTCATGGTGAATTACAAGGCCATTCTCGCTTAAATGTTTGGTAAGTGAGAACGGCCCAATCCGCTGCAAGATCGAGCTTACAAATCTCGCTCGCTCATCCCTAATGCCTAGGGTCCAAAATAGTGTTGGACAACAGACAGATACTAATACTTACAAAAACAAGTGACAGTTTGTATCAGGACGGGTAGGTGTCTCCTCATCTGCACTTCTTGATGTCATCCTGTCTATGATCAGTGTGTAAAACCAAGCAACATTGTGTTTTAGAATGGCCAGAGGTATCATCATATTCCCCTCTTGATGACTATGGATGAGCAGACATCTCATAACCTGCCCTTCTTGATGACACATCTTCTTGTCTATGGCCAGTGTGTTAAATCAAATGACTGTGTGTGTTAGGATAGTTAAAGTTTCATCTCTCACCTTGTTCTTGGCTGAACATCTACTTGTCTATATCCAGAATTGTCTGCTCAATAGAGCATACATGGTGGCATAGTAGTAGCATACCAGGCAGTGTTATGGATACATTACATTGACCATGGTCCATGAAAAAATCTTAATCTTCTTTGTAGATTGGTGACCCTCTTATTCTAAAAAATCTACAAACTTTATTAACTGTATCTTAAAACATTTTTGAAGGAAAGGGTTACTGCAGTATATTGCAGGATCATTGGCAGATGAACACACCATAGTATTGGTCATTTTCGAGCAAACCTCTGAAAGGGTAGACTGTGTTATAGTAAATAGTTTTCTGAAATGTGAGTAACAGTGGTCATAGTCTTTCCAATGAAGTATAATAGCTGTTCTGGCTATTAGTAAAACAGCTCAACTAGGGTTTGGTCTGCCACGGAGGAGACACATTTCTCTGTTAGACTTCTGGGACCGTGCAAAGGAGACTGTGGTGGCTTTAGCAGCAAAGACATCCTTAAAAAAAATATTCCTTTACCAGATTTATTGGAGAATTCTACAAAAATGAAAAAAAAAGTACTTGAAACGATATATTTAACATTTCCAATTATTTAAGGCCTATATATGGGTAAGCAGTCACTAGTCTACCAGTTACTTTAGTAGTTAATACTTTCCCAGTAAAAGTGAAACTATTCTAGGTTAATCATTATTGGGAGTCTTAAAACAGTAGAAGTAAACATTCTATTAATAATTAATTTTTATTTGAATTTAGGAGAAACTCAGTGACTATAAATAAGCTTAAAGGACATCTGTACTGAGAGTAATACTTTACTTGGTTTAGAGATTGCTAGATTCCTAGTTGTGTCTAGCTTCTGCAAGCAACTACAATTTATATTAACATTTTTTGATTGAACCAAACTGAATTACCAATATCCCAGTGAAATATGAACAGCAGCCCTAATTCTCAAAAGGCAGAATAGGAACTTTGCTTATGTGCCATACTATCAGGAATGAAGCTGTGACTGAAGCCTTATCCCCTGGCATTTTCCAGTCTCTGGTATCCCTAGAATAGAATAAGCTCACTCTAGTCTCTGCTTCTCCAAAGTCCAGAACACATGACCACAATGCAATGCAAGCAATTGGGCGAATGACAGACTGCAAAGTCTGTCTTGTTCTATGTATACCCTTTGGGGGAGAGTTGGGACCAGGGCAGCTTGGCCTGGAGATGAATAAAACACAATTAGAAAAAAGGCTATCCACACTTACCGTCCCCACAGCAGGGGTTACATATGTGTATGCTTAGGGCACACAGAGCACTGGAGAGAAAAGCAAGTAGTCCTATGCACACTGAGCTTGATTTATTAAAAATCTTTAAGACTTGAGAAGATAGACTATCATGGATGAACCTGGGTGATCTTGCAAATCTGCAATGAATTTCTTCAACTCATTTTTGATTAGGTATCAAGTGTTTTCAATCCTGGATGAGATTCATAGCGGATTGGCTGAATAACTCAAATTATCCCATGATAGTGTATCGTTCCCAGTCTTGGAGAACTTTAATAAATCAAGCCCAGTGTGAAGAGCTTGTATGTGGTATGAAGCCCTGGGTCCAGGCCTCTCTTTCTGGAGGTTTATTGCACCAAACGTTTACAGTAAAATTAATAGTGTTCTGCTGGCATAATGGTTATGATTATTTGCATGATATGCTTTACTTTTATTGTTGGCTAAAGAAGGGCCATCTTTTACCTGGTTTAGGCTGGTTTACACCTATGCTTTTAAGAGACACGAGATGTATAATCTGTGCAACGTTTTTAAATCACACTCCATCGCATTTTGATAGTGACCAGATGTGAACCATGTTTGTGCTGTGTGTGTTGCGTCAGTAAAAAAAATTCATGTCCAATTTTCCATGTGTTCTGGTGCAATGACAGTGACGCTTTAACGCAGCACGTCTTCATATACTAATCTGTGTTCAATAATGCACTGGACATATGAGAAGGGAGCCTTTAGCAGTTTTGATTTTCTGCAGACTGTGCTGAGAATATATAGATTTAAAACACTTTTACACATGCAAAAGTGCAAACTGAGCAACTGTTTAAATGCAATAAAAATAACACTTAGTAAGCTAAATTTTAAACCCAGTGGCTTCTTATGAATCATTTGGAGCTGTTTATTGTGTTTCCTGTAAATTACTCACTAGCAGTAGCTCTTGACTAGTAAATTATGAATCTGTCTCTAATACTCATAAAGGAAAATTGGTAAGACCTTACTGATGAATCAGGTCCGTGTTACATTGTTCATTTACTACCAAGCTCATTAGTTCCATTTTTGGGAGTCAAAGTCATCCTTAGAAATTAGTCTAGCAGATGATCATTGATGTGATTTACAACCAGGACAAACGCTGCTTTATCGCTCTTGCATGTGGTGGAAAGTCATGGTACAAGCTTGGCCTTTATTTGCTGTGCAAGAAACCTGCATACTCTGTAACCTTGTCTTGGTATCATTATCCATCACAATATGAACTTTAGCAGCAAACAATAGCTTCATTGATATCATTTTCAGTGAAACCCTTAAATTTAAATTTAGAAACCAATAGTTGTCATTTGAGAAGCGTGGAAAATTTTCTCCAAATGGCTGAACCGTAGCCATTTCCCCCTTAGGGGACACTGTTCCCTCTGGATTTTGGTAATTGCTAGTAAGTTACAATCAAAAGTTCACTCACAGCCGTTAAACACATGTATTCATTTTATTTCAATGTCTGTGTGTACATTCCTACCCACCACTGAAGGTCTTCTGGGTTGTGAAAGTTTTCTATAGATTCTGCACAGCCACTAAGTCTGCTAAGGTAAGCAACATAGCAGTCTTGGGTGGATGCTACTAAATTAACTCACCTACTATTTTTGATAGGAAAAAAAAGCAATGTTGATCTTCCTTTGCCCCCAAGTCACCACCATTACAAAGGCAAGTAGTGGATTCTTGCTTCTCCTGCAGAATTCCTGTAATGGGTAAAGAAAATGAGACATCACCACAGCAGTGGTTTATGAGCAAAGATTGAATCATAAGGAGCAACTTTAGAGGTTTGGAGTTAGGCTAGATACACAGGTTAGATTTTTGTCCTGGAAAGGATATTTCATTATCCTTTCCAATGACAAAAGCCTGAAATATGCATGAACGAGTGCTGTACATACAGCGCCATTCTGCTCTATGGAGCGGGGAGGGGGGAACGAGTGACCGGCACACTGCTGCGCTCTCACCCCTTCACTTGCTATACGGTCGTTCGTGGATCCATAAGGACAGATTCATGAATGATTTCGGACAAGCGCTGTACACAGTCAGCTTCTGGTCAATACCAGCCCTGAACCGATAAAAGGATGAGAATCATCTGATGTGTGTACATGTATAGTCTTTAGATGCATACATATGATGTTTCAGATTTTTTTTATTATTATGTATACATCATTTGTTTACAAATAAATGTTCATTACATCAAAGCCTGCTTGGGGTTCGGTTTGTCTGAACGAACCCTACAATAGAGCCATCTGGTAATCATTAAGTTCCTTCTGCCTAAAGCAATCAGTGCTTCCAGTCACACCATCTCCTCGATGTTCAGAAAACAAAATTATTTTAAAGGCCTTAATATACTTACCTGAATCCGCTGTCACATGATTACCTTCAGTGGACCAGTAATGGCAAGTTACATTTCATGCAGCTGACTGCTCTTGTCACCCCCAATCCCCCGATTGGGGGTTTTTCATCCTGCAAACCAGGAGAATTATGGGCCTGTCTGTCCCATGACAACAGTCTCAGGTAGGAACTTGGTTTTTAACTGTAAGGATAATAGGTACACACTTGGGTGCCCATGCAACTATCTTTCACTTTCTTTGTCCCTCACTCCCACAGCCTCTTCCTCCTGTGTAGCCTATCACTACAGCTCCATTATAGGCGTTATGTCATCATCTGTAATGAGAGGTAGATAGTCCTGAAAAGGTAGACACCAAGGGACCAACCAAAACCTGGATTGTTCAAGAGAAGAGGCACATGCTTGGGCACCAGAGGAATGAGGTAAAGGTAAGTAAAAGTCCTTTGTACAGGTATTTTTGGTGTGAAAAAAACCCATATATGAAATTTTCTAGTTCCCTAGTCATTATCCTGACCCTCTGGCATTTAATGTTTATCTGAGCCACTGATTCAAGTCAAATATGCATATCAGGAGATTTTGGCTTTAGGTGCCCCACTTTTGCATACCTCCAACCACTCTGAAGCTGGAGTGTTCCAGTATCATCCCAAGGTCATGCCAGTCCAGGCAGTGTCCCAGCTTCAAACACCCTTTCTTTCTGTTTGTGTGTATTACATACATAAAAAGATTTTACCTTCCAACATGCTGATTGGCCATTGCTTTCTATATGCTCTTCTATATTGTTTGTACTCCTGACCCCAGTGCTTTGTGTGCTTTGTTGCATAATACATGCTCCTGACCAAAGTATTTATTATCTCAGCAGTTGCTGCTTCCGCTAAGTGGTATCCACTACTAATGAAGTTTTCCTTGTTGTTTTTATAATTGAGTAGTATATGCTGTGTATATACCCTTTATCATATTTTATTCATGCCCCTTTATCAACACTATTTGACTACACCCACTTTTCCATGGCATACACTGCTAATTTGTTCTCAATACCTTTGTCCCTCTTTCATATTTTCAAATAGTGGGAGATATTCACTTGATGTGGGTCAGTTAAGAGAAGTCACCTTTTTTAGTGCACTGCTGCATGGTTAGGCTATTTACCTGGTGACCAATCCCCTTTAACAATAGAGCCTAGTTTATTCTGCTCCATTGCAGTTAAACTTCTACTTTATTTTGTTACCATCACAAAAAGACTGCAAATATTTGTGTCCAGCATATGGCAAAGGTGTGAATGGGAATATTGTGCTTTTCATGGAACCCACATAAACTCAGGAAGGTGGAAAAAAGACATGTTCAAGGAGCTACTCCCATTACATGAAAAGAAAAAAATCAAAACAGCAGACATAGGAATAAAAGTCAAACAGTGATTTGGTTTAGTCATGAGGCCGAAGGAGCTAAGAAAATAAGGAATCAGACACTCCCTGAAAGCGAGTTATAAGGAAAAGAAGTTACAAGCGGTTCACTTTTCTGCTGTATTTTCCATATTTTATGCTTGTTAATCAAATAGCTGGACCTGCAGGTTAAAAACACAGCCTGGTGGCTGGGTGTGCAGCCCAGCTATAGACAGATAAAAGCAGACATATTTTGAATACATTAAGAAAATTGACCTGTCAAGATGTTTTTAGAACGTCAACTTGATTTGTATCAACAAACCATAAAAAGAGAAAAACAATTAGAGGCATTAGAGAGCTTGGCTCTCCCACCTGCCAAAAAGGTCAGTGTTTTCAGAATCGCTAAGGCTTACTGCAAGCATATGTTCATTTTTCTGAAAAAGTTAACTCAGTAATGCTTTATTGGATCACCCTATATTTTTTTGAGGTTTTCAAACATGTATATTGATGACAAACCCATGAACAAACTCTTGGATATATATATTTATATAAATAAAAACTAACCCAAGAGGAAAATAGATTTGTTTTTCTACATTGAAAGAAAGGCTATATGGGATAGGTTGCCATACAGTTTTAGATGCCATTATTTTTTTAATGAACTGACTGTTTAGCCATGTGGATTTGAACTATTTGTGCTGTGTTTGAATTACACAGGTTTGTTCAGAACAGTTGTTTGAACCTCTTTATTTTCTTTGTAAAAACTTGCTTTGTTAAAAAGCAATTTGTTGCAATTTATTATACAATATTATAAAAAAATAGTATCACAAAACGATAAGTACCTGAAAAATGCAAAAAATTACAATTCAGTTATCACACAATTTGTAATATTACACAATAACTTTTACAGTCCTTGACGCGTTGTGTTGTAAGTGTTGATATTTGACACCATTAAAACCCATGCAAATTTTCCCTGTAGGGAAAAGAAAACCCTTTGACAAATATGATGTTTTCCAAACAATCCTATATACATATATATATATGTTAATATATTACATATAACATAATATAATTACATTTATTAATATAATTACATATATTACATAATATATTACTATAACAATCTATGAATAAAAATGACCTTTCTATTCCCTAAGCATTTAAAGAAGTGGTCCCTAAAATGTGGGTCATTTCATCCTTCCTTCATCCAATATTTGTACTATTATTTGTGCCACTGGCTTCAGCAATATATATAGTTACCCACCCCGATGCCGACAAGGGAGGCATATTTCCTCCAACTGACACCAACAATGGGGTATAATTCCTCCCACTGGCACCAATGCTGAGGTAACAGTAACCTCCTACAGACAACAAAAATGGGGTAATAATCTTACCACTAATACTATCAACGGGGAACTTACCACAGGTGCTAAGTCATTTTTTAATAATCTGTACTGATCACCAAACCTTGTAATTTTTTTTTACTGCCCAACTAACTCGGGGCATTGTTTACTATTACTAACTCCATTTTTCATTTTCATTTTTGCACCAACAGCTTGGGCCCCCTCTGGTCTGAAGGACAGTGAACTGTCCTTTCGCAAAAAGAGTTTAGGGATTTAAATCTTTATATTCTAATTTATTATTACAGAGATGTGAACTGTGACATTTGTAAAAAGTTCATCAAAACATATTGCTAGCTGGACAGGTCATGCGTACACAACTGGAATTTGGCCTAGGTCTATATAGCGTAAATTACTTCTTGGCTGTTAGCAGAATCTTCTGTACACATAATAAAAGAAGGGGCTGGATACTGTCTCTCTGTTTGTGGCATTTAAAACAATCCCTAATAGAGATCTCTAGTCCCATATAAATTAAGAAATCTAAAACATTTCCACAGACTATAAAGAGAAAGATACCATCTGAGAAGTATAAATAGTGTAAGCAAGCTGGACTCTACCCTGCCCTTCCCAAGTAAATCATCCTCGTTACTTGTTTTTATGGTTCCAGTGTACCAAAACGTAATCTACAATTATGAGTACCTCAGACATTCATCATAGGGACACAACTATAACATAGCCTGTTCTGGCTATACATTGGTGAATATGTCTAGTAGATTTGTTGTTAGATTGAATATAAACATCAACTCTAATGCATCTAAAGGAAAATGTGGCATTCCCAGTTGTTTGATAGATATCAAACATTGATTAGGAATTCATTTTCTTAGCCTGCAACTCTGGAGAGAGTTTCAGAAAGGCAGGAGGGTAAAATTTGTGTTATTATTATCATATGGTAATGACTTTGGTCCCCTGTAATTAAAACCCTGCATTTTCAGAACATTTTAGGCAGGAAAATACTTGTAGATGTTGCCATACATAGAGTATCATTGTTGTGAGATGACCTGGAGGTGTTATCTTCTTCTGATGACTGACACATGACACATGTAAACACTAACTTGAGTGGCAACTAAGGCTCCCTCCCCAAATACAGTACAGCAAGTGAGCATAGCCACCCTGGGACAGAAAGTGTGGTATTCACAGGATTATATGTGAAATATAGAAAACAAAAAAGCCTAAAAAAGAAAAATTAACAAAGCCACCTTATCTAAAGTCTAGTAAGCTGCAATGCATTTTGTTTTTTATTTTGTTTAGATAAAGCCTAACTAATTTCCAAATAAAAAATGTTTGCTGTAATCATGTGTAACATGCTACTATTACATAACACATTTTAGGAAAACCCAAACATGGGTATATTACAATGTATACATTTAGGAAACCATAACTATAGTAATACCTTTCCACTGCTTACTGCTGTTCACACTATACTGCATATTTTAGTTTATTTACTGTGCATATAGTATATATGGTTGGCTCTTCGCACTTATTTAGGCCTTTTGGTGTGGGTCATTGTTCCTTTACCGTGTGCTTTGTATATCTTTTATTGACCGCTCAGAGGTCTGTATGATGCTGTTACCACAAATAGTCTGTAGTCTAGTGTACAAATCAAACTGAGAGCAGTTTAAGCAGGTAAATGTTTCCATTTAGTGTCAATCTAACAGGAACATTTAAACCAGTAGGTTATAAATACCTTATGTTTGCTCTACTGTGTTACGCAATGGTGTCTATATAATAAAAATCATTGTTGACCATAATTACCTAGTGAAGGTATTTATACTGAATAGAAATTGCCAATGCTCTCCTGGGGGTAATTAGGTCAAAGGAAGTGACTTAACTCAAAAGGCAGAAATGCGCTTATATTGTCTGGCTCCACTAGAAAATAGGGATGATAAGTGCTGTCACCTATGCTTCCCATAGTTGGTGTAATAAAAGCCATACATACTTTTACATTTACACATTTTGATGGGCATTAAACTCAAACCATTATTATCATATGGTAATGACTTTGGTCCCCTGTAATTAAAACCCTGCATTTTCAGAACATTTTAGGCAGGAAAATACTTGTAGATGTTGCCATACATAGAGTATCATTGTTGTGAGATGACCTGGAGGTGTTATCTTCTTCTGATGACTGACACATGACACATGTAAACACTAACTTGAGTGGCAACTAAGGCTCCCTCCCCAAATACAGTACAGCAAGTGAGCATAGCCACCCTGGGACAGAAAGTGTGGTATTCACAGGATTATATGTGAAATATAGAAAACAAAAAAGCCTAAAAAAGAAAAGTTAACAAAGCCACCTTATCTAAAGTCTAGTAAGCTGCAATGCATTTTGTTTTTTATTTTGTTTAGATAAAGCCTAACTAATTTCCAAATAAAAAATGTTTGCTGTAATCATGTGTAACATGCTACTATTACATAACACATTTTAGGAAAACCCAAACATGGGTATATTACAATGTATACATTTAGGAAACCATAACTATAGTCATACCTTTCCACTGCTTACTGCTGTTCACACTATACTGCATATTTTAGTTTATTTACTGTGCATATAATATATATAGTTGGCTCTTCGCAATTATTTAGGCCTTTTGGTGTGGGTCATTGTTCCTTTACCGTGTGCTTTGTATATCTTTTATTGACCGCTCAGAGGTCTGTATGATGCTGTTACCACAAATAGTCTGTAGTCTAGTGTACAAATCAAACTGAGAGCAGTTTAAGCAGGTAAATGTTTCCATTTAGTGTCAATCTAACAGGAACATTTAAACCAGTAGGTTATAAATACCTTATGTTTGCTCTACTGTGTTACGCAATGGTGTCTATATAATAAAAATCATTGTTGACCATAATTACCTAGTGAAGGTATTTATACTGAATAGAAATTGCCAATGCTCTCCTGGGGGTAATTAGGTCAAAGGAAGTGACTTAACTCAAAAGGCAGAAATGCGCTTATATTGTCTGGCTCCACTAGAAAATAGGGATGATAAGTGCTGTCACCTATGCTTCCCATAGTTGGTGTAATAAAAGCCATACATACTTTTACATTTACACATTTTGATGGGCATTAAACTCAAACCATCATAAAACTTGGGGCAAAAGATTTCCTATTGTAAAAGCTGCAGAAAATACATTATATACAGATATTGTAATTATATTGATTTGCAGATTTTATATCTTTTTTAGTTTTGGTAGGAAAGAAGAATTAGGCTATCTTTAAAGTTTTACTTTTACACAAAGCTCCATTAGAGAGTCTTTCCTCTTTATACTACCTTTTACCAGACAGAAAGAGAGGGAAATGCTGCAACTAAGAGTCAACATTTTTCTTACTTTTGTCTGTGTTGCTGTGTGAGATTTTCCCTCATTTCTTGTCCTGGGAGACAACCATTTTACCAGACAAAAAGAAAAAGAAACTTGGCATTGGGATATCCAACTGCTAAAACTTAACAGGAGTTTTAATCCTTCCTCGCATCTAAACCTAATTAGTTTAGATTCAAATTTGTGTGTAAAAAATGTGTTAAAAAAGAGGCTTTAATGTTAAAGTAATTTATTGGATGTGTGTGATTTGTGTAACTAACTTTTATTTGTTTACAAGTTATCCCACAATGACAGAATGATGCAGCTGTGCGATTCCTCCTGTCAGTGTGGGATCCTCGGGCACTAGAGGTTAAATGAGGACAAGTCTCCCCATTCATCACCTCTACTGCTCTGTGATTGGCTGAGGAAAGGTAAACCCTGATGACAGCTCAAGCGTCATCAGAATTTTCCTTACCCCAAGCAATCACAGAGCACTAGAGGTGAATGAATGGGGAAACTTGACCCGATTTAGCTTCTAGTGCTCGGGGAACCCATGGGCCTTAATGGTGTGTGAATTTGACGTTCGATCACCCGAACAATATAACCCTATTCGTTCGAATAGCTGTCGAGTGGAATAGTGAGATATTCGACCAACACTAATGTTGACCATTTTAAAGCTGGTGGGAGAAAGCTGTTTTTTTCATAAAAACAAAACTAACCCTGTTGATGCTGTAGTCCTCATAAGCTAAAACTTTAAGACTGAGAAAATCACTGATTAGAGAGATGAAAGTGTTGGTTGACTTAACTATCTGTGACAAAGCCACACCAAGTGGGATTCACATACACATTACATCATTAAATGGTTTCTGTTGGTATAAAACATGAGAGTTATCATTGTAGATTGTTGTTTATGTTGTGTTCACCCTCTTACTATTTGTTTATTCAATACTCCAACAATGACAATTTACTATCTTTACAGGATCCCTTTAAACTGAACCTGTACTCAGGCTATGGGCATTCAAATATGTATGTATCTTTAACAAGGGAAATTTATTCTTATATATAAATAAGCCATTAGTGACTTCTGTTGCTGCAGACACTGTGGAGAAATTAATCCTCAAAATCTACAGCAGTAGCAATAAAGTTGTTCTGTCAGCTTGTCAGCTAACTCTTCTTCCCCATGCCAGCAGTCACTCAACAACCTGCCAATTCTAAATTTAAACACAATAGGTGAATACTTGAATGTCCATAGCCTGGACTTTTTTACTTTATGAAGTAACTTTAGAGCAAATACACTCCAATACTTTCAAAAATACAAGTGAAAACCTATACATAGGAGAACATTATGAAGGATGTATGGGTACTATATAGCATACTTAGCTCTCCTATAAAAAATTCAATATATTTGAAAAGACAAATAACTGAACTTACTGAATATTTCTAAATTAATCTATCCACTAGCAAATTAAATTAAAATTAAAATTTAAAGCATTCAATTTTAGATCTTCAGAAGCTAGGGCACATGGTGATTCATTATAGTGCCGTTGCATTCTTGAGTACAAAGGAATGCGTACACATGAGTTTACCCCATTCCATACAACAAAGAGGGCCAGGCTCAATGAAGAGTATTAAATAGAGGAATTAAATCACTTTTTTTAATTAAACAAAAGTAAACCCATGATAAGATAATAGAGATAATATGCCTAATACACAGGATTTAGGACCAAAGCTGCATGTAAAAAAGGTATTTTTCCCCTCCTATTGTGTGTTACTTCCCCTTCCCCCTAGATTGTAAGCTCTTCGGGTCCTCTCCTCCTGTGTCACTGTCTGTATTCGTCTGTCATTTGAAACCCCTATTTATTATACAGCGCTGCGTAATATGCTATATAAATCCTGTTTATTATTAAAAATATTAATAATAATTTTCCAAAGAAATATTGGACCCATCATTATATATTATATTAAACAATATAGTAAATATAAATAGAAAGCATTTTTTGAGCAGCAGTCTAGTCAATAAGCCTATTGCAATACTCTGAAGCTCTGTATAGTAGGAGCCATCCTAGAACAAACATTTCATACTAAAAAATTAATTAAGACACTTTCTATATTTATCATTTCTGTTTTTTTCAGTCCTTGTTGCCTATACACAGTGGCACCCAACACACCAACAGCATGGATATGTTCTTTCTCAGATTAGCACTAAAGGCTTTCAGCTACCAAAGCACTGCTGACCAATAAAATAAAAATACCTCTTAATAACCCACATGAAAGTGGTATTTCAGTTATGAAAGTTATTCCTCGGCTTTAGCAGAGGAGACTCTGCCTCCTGCCTTCTCTGAAGTTATGCTTTCCCTCACAGATGTGTGTTCTCAACCCTCCTGTTGCATTCTTATTATTCTTTTTATTACAAAAATATAAAACATGTAAAGTAAGATTGTTTTTAATGCCCACAGGAGGAATACCTGCATATAAATGTAAGCTTGATAATGAATTCTTAACTAACTGAATGCTATAAACTTAGAACAAACCTTTATATTGCAAACTAATGAGAGAATAGTATTATTTGTGAAATAAATTCAATATTATCCTGATTTCTATCCAATAAAGCTCTTAATAGACACAGACTCATTTCCTGTTTTCCTGTAATAAAATCTCCCCAAAAAATGAAAATGCACACCGAGCATTAAAATACACCTAAAGATTTAATGTAAAGGTATGCTCCCCAATTTATTGATATGGAAAATTTTTCTTTTCAGGATTTTGCTTTAAAGTAACTGTAACAAACAGGCATTTTCAATATTCCAGTGCAAAGAGCAATTTTTATCTGCAATAACTCAAACAGGTAGATTTTAATTTACTGGAATATAGTCAGGGATAGATGACTTCTGATTGTTTACTATAGGTACCTGCACAATGTTCCTTTTCCTAATAAATAAGACTGGTATAATAAATATGAAGAAATGTGGGTATGGTAAAATATTCTATTGATTGCACTGCTAGACACTATTTTTATGTAATATACCATTTAAAACATAATTGTAAAACCAACAATGTAAATAATTAATGATGGTAATACATAAAAAGGGCAAGCCATCATATACTGCTAATGTATATTACATCTAGTAATGAAAAAAGCCAGGTATAAAAAGATGCTATATATTTGAGTATTACTTAAAATATTAGGATGTTGTACTATTCAGCTGTAGTAGGTATGGATGAATGGGGCATGAATGTTTGGGAACACTAATTAGTAACACTTGTCATAAAAGTCTTCTATCATGCTGTACATTTTTAGTGCAGACCACCTTATCAGTAAAAAAGCACTTTGACAAATTACATAAAATCTGTGGAGTGCAATTTACAGCTGCTGTAGCTGCTTGATAATTGCCGTGAGAACAGGCACTTCATTGATCTTAAAATTAACAGGTTGAAAACCTGTTTGCTGTTCATTGTGATATGATTATGTCCGAACAGACACTACATCTGTGCCTTATCTTAAAGTTCCAGGACTGCAAAGCAGAAACAAAACACAGTTGATTGTCTAGCTTTCTTCTGAACTTAATAATAAACTAAGAGACCTTTATTTAAGTTTAAACAATCTGGCAAACAAGATTGGTTTGGAACAATGCATCCAACTTGTCTATGGGTCTACTATTTGTACAATGTAAAACTTTTAACACCTAATGAAACTTGCTGGCACAAAGCAGATTCGGGTGTCGAGGTTGTGACATTGTTTTCATGTAACATCTGGATGTAGAAAGTAAAGCAATACCACATTAACAAAAGTTTGCTCATGCTAGAGCCTGCTATGTTTGTAATGTGTTTCAGTGGTTAGACACAGCAGGAATAGAAATGTCTCCTTAAATAGACTGGACTCACAACTATGTACTTGCATACAAGCCTTGGGCAAAACCAAACATAAAAATTAGGAGGAACAATTCTACATGACCGCATACTCCCTCGCAGTGTTTTCAACATGCTTGAGGTAATGACTGATCTAGATATGTTCTGTCTAGACAGAGACAAATTCATACTGTTCAGTCATTTCTAGTAGGCATTTTCTGATTCACATTCTACTCCATTTTTATTGGTATTGATCAATGAAGGAATTTGACAGTGGGGGTGCTGATGAGAAACTGGGCGAAATGGCTTCCATCGAAGTTGGTTCCAAATCACCTGGGCACTGGTGAGAAACTTTTAGCAACAAAAGGCTTCTTTCTTTATTTCCCTGGAAAGCCTGACCCTCTACCTAATATGAGCTACCTATTTAAGGCAAGGTGAAGTGATGGACTCCTTCTTATTGAACTGTGTTCAACTGATACTATTCCAGCACAAATATTGCTAGGAACACAGTGCACACTAAATTTTGCACCAGACATAGCCTTTTTTGCCAAAAACAGGTAAACAGGCACCTAAACCAATTATGTAAGGCAGAAAACATCTTTAAAAACTGTTCTTGGCATGTCAACTTGGGTTTTAAGGGTCTCTGAAAATCTTTAGTGAGTCCCATCTACACAATCATGTGGATCAAATTATAGGAATATTCTTTAAATACCTATTAACCTTCTGTAGATGTAGATGTGATTTTCATTGCATTTATAGGGCCCTTGTGCAAGAAAACCCTAATGGCTCCCAACAGATATCAAAGGAAGGAGCCTAAACCCTGTGTGCTCTCAGATCCTGTAATATATTGTACAGATAGAATTTCCCCTTTAAGCTGATTTTCCTCCATAATAGAAAGACAAACTTGGCCTTTACTCTGAAAGGAAGATTGCAGTCTCCTGAAGTGTCTGAAATGACTGCCATCTGTGTCCCTAAAGTTCCCTGAATTCATCTAATGATTCAGTAAACAAAATCCAATATAGGAAAAAAGGCATGACTGCAACTCCAAACCTGCAAAAAACAAGCATTCCCCCCATGCACCTGGGTACACATTGATCAGATCTACTGCTTCCTACAACAATATTACCTTTTGGGTGTTGTACCCTGACGTTTACTTCTTGCTGAAATAATGTTACTAACTTACATTGTCATGTAAATAGTTTACCGATTAGCAAATGGAACTAGTAAAAGTATGGTGCCACACCCATTATCACCAAAAATACAAAACATGCAAGGAAATGTTGTTATGGATTTTTAAGGCACCTTTAGTCAATGGACAATCTACAAACATATTCATAAAACATAATTTATTTAACTATGAAAACATACATGTACCCACATCATAAGACATGTATGGTGTACAATACAGTCTAATGTGCAGTTTCATCTTTGAACGCGTTTCGCAAGATGTGCAAAAGGAAAATTTTATTCACAAGGCCACACCCTGGTATGATTAAAACCCCAAGTAGAACTATTGACATTGTATGACCTACCTCATTCATAGGTCTACATATTTCATAGAGGACATGGCCTTTTCTTCAGAAGTTCCTCATAATTTCCATCTACTGGCTTAACTGGGTAAACCTAGCCTTATGTGTACTGCATATCTGAAAGCACTCTTTCTCACTCAGTAAAGTCTTTGCTATAAAACATTTGCAGCTTCCTAAACAATTAATTTATTTCAGTACTCTACAGGCTTTTTGCAGTCACTCTATAAAATGTCAGTTTTTCCCTTTTACATACCTTTTTGACTATTCAATGTAATACTATCAGGCCTCTTCTTAACATCACCTCTTTATTACAATTGGTAAAACTACTTTCTGGACTACCATTCATATTCCTGATTGCCATGCTACTTTGTTTTCTCTGCCTTGGCTTTATTCCCAACAAAGATCCACATAACTAAGCCTTGTCATCTACCCCAGTGTTTTTCAACTTTTTTTGAGCCACGGCACATTTTTTTACATTGAAAAAATCCTGCGGCACACCACAAATCAAAAATGTTACAAAATGACACTCTGTAGCTAATTCTTTTGTCTCTAAGAATAAACAAGAAAACTGTTACCTACTGCCACCCACTGCCATGGAAGAGTATTACATTACTCTGCCAGTCACTACAGCACAGACACTCAACAATGGTAATTAGATAATTTCCCACGGTACACCTAAAGATCTCTCATGGCACACTAGTGTGCCGCCGCACAGTGGTTGAAAATCACTGATCTACCCCATCCTGAAAGTAGTGGCTTTATGTGTCCCCATATTCCTTTATTGAAATTTGTCTTTAAACCCACCTTTCTTCCAAGGCTCTTTGAGCCCAGAGCCTCACATTATGGTTCTTTAATAGTATTCTTAGGTTGGGAGGGACCATAAAGTCAGTCCGAACTGTTCATTTTCTCTACAAATATTAAATTTCACTGAAGTTGTACATTTGTTGAACTCCAAATTGCCTACCTTTTTCCCCTGTTCTTTTACCTTTCTTTTTTCATTCACTTGCCTTCCAATTTATTTGGAAGATTGCTATTTATCCACAGCTGTGGTTGAAACTAGTTTCAATATAACAACTTTTATGCATTGCTACTCTCTTTGAAACTCATTGTTAGCCATTGTATGAGATGCTATGTGCTTGTATCTTGCTTTGGAAAAGGTAATGATAATATTGAAACTGAAGGGATTTGACAGCTTAACTAGGTGACTTCTGACAAGTCACTGTGGTATCCACAGGTCAGGCATCCATGACAACTCTTGCTTATGTTGGAGTGCCAAGCCAATATTTTCAGCACCAGAAGGAGGTGTTGGAAGTTCCTGTTGAAACAGCTCAAGCATTTCACTCTGTTCACTTCTTGTCAGACCCTAACAAGGAGCAAAAAATGTCATGAGACAGATGTAAAAACCAGAACAGCATTTAACATGTATTAAACTGTTTTACATGTTTCCGTATGTCAGAGATTGCAAATACTTATTTTAAAGCCATCTGTAATTTAATTCAATCTGTAAGTATAATTCAATAGTTTTCAGGATGTTCAATAATGAACCTGCATATAGACCCACTGTGATTGAGATGTTTAAGTGTATGTAAACCTCAAATTTTTTATTTCCTCCCTTTTGTGTTATTTTCTCCCTTTTGTCTGTTAAATACATGACTGATAACATTTTGGTATATTTGTTAGTTTAAAAAAACAGTACCACATGAATATAATATAATCAAGGGCTGTCTTGTGCACACTTGTTGTGGTATTACAGAGTGCCCTCCCCCCAGTACTTATCTCGTACACTTAACCCATAAACTGTGGAAAAGTGAATGGGAGGGATTCAGCAGTTTACTAACTGACAAATGGGCAGGACTGACACTGGAGCTCTATTTATAAAGCAGTGAATCTGATGCATTCCCTAGTGTGAATCAATTACTCCCTAACACATGGAAACTCATGGACCTGGAAGATTACCACGAGGGAATGTTTGATGGAATGTCTGATTCCCTATTTTATAAATAGAGCCCTAAGTCCTGCAATTTAAGCCTATATAAGACTGAAGGTAGGGGTGACGTCCTGCTTTAAATATAGAATGTACAGGGTGCTTTATAAAAGCAAGCTGTACTTCGTGTACTCATTTAGAAAGCTATCAACGTATGCACTCTGGATGGCCTTGTACATGTTTAAAGTAATTCTACATTTGACTTTGAAGCCCAGTGCTGACCAGCAGAAAATGTAGACTGTAGAAAGCAATCTTGCAATTCTGAGAAACTAGCAGAAAAGCAAGCAGATGTTCTAAAAAGCAGGTTTCCCAAAACAGTGCTCTGGGCTCATCAGGCAAACATCTGAAAGCAGATTTCCAGTAATTACTTGCAGTCTATGGAAGGCATTTTTTCTGTGTTCATTTCCATCATAGCACCGCTTAGGAACATGAAAGCTATTAGCCCATTATCCCTAATAGCGGCAGCAGTAGCATTAAAATGGAAGGTTGTACATACCATTGGCAATGATATAGTACACTGAGAATAAATTATCTAAATTTGGAAATTAGGAATTCATATAAATGTCTATACTAACCATTGGACAGTGTTTTACACAATAATGCAGTGAAAATGTAGGGACCATTTTCACTGCATTAGCCATCAGTGCGTATTGCAAAACCACTGGCATCCTATAAAACATCCTATTAATTTCAAAATCTGGGATGCTGCATTAGAGAAAAAATGATTCATATCTCACTTGATAGCTGTGTAATTGTTTTCTTCCATACTTGGTAACATTTACATTGCCCAATGAAAATTACCAATAGTCTTCCTTACACCCTGCAGAATAGCGTGGAGGTCTCCTCCACTACCATGCTGCAGTTATTAGATGCCAAAATGATCTCAAAGTATATTGAAGACCTTTAGTGATTGGAATGTGTAGCCTACCATTTGTATTATTTGGGAATACTGGTTGTCTTGATTCAAAAGCTTCAAAGTTTTTTGACAAAATGTACTGGAACATGTATACAGTTGAGGATTTTTTGCTTCTCTTCCTACATGATTGTTCATGCACCAATACATAATAGGTTTAGAATTGGCAGTCTACCAATCTCACAGATAATGTTCTAAATAAGGATGCTGATTTTCCAGGGTATTTGCTATGGGTACAAAGCACCCACACTGCACTAAATGGTTTGAGCAGGTAGTATGAGTAAGTTAGGCTCAGACTTAGCTCAGAGAGTTACAGAAATGGTCAGTTTGCCTTCTGTGTCAGTATACTTAGGATCAAGGCTAGAAGAATGAAACAACTGTGATCCCTATGTAATAGCAATTTGATAACAGGTAAAGATGGGCCAAGAGTTAGGGAACTAAAAATATACAGTTCTAGCAAAATTACTAATAGCAAGAAGTGCCCAGCCAGATAGCAGTGGGGAATAGGATGCTATTCTGGAACCAGGGAACTTTTGCAGAAACACTATGTGATCTTGGATGAGTACCACCCCTGACAGCTCTGACAACCTAGGCAATTAGCTATGTTGGCTAAGCAGAAAGACGGCCATGGATTTAATCATTAGTGTCCATGCAAGTGCCGTATCCTTTACTCTTCTCCATTCTCTTACCCCTGCCATGGAGATTCTGTCACATAGCAATGTGTATATAATAGAAATGTGCACAAAATCTGTAATATAAAAACAGATTCCTCTGCTGCAGTACAGAAAAGAAGCATATGCCCCAGTTCTCTGCAACTGTAGGGGCATCCAGCCCTGAGTTTGTAGGGCAGTTCTGTTAAACCCCCCAAAAATCCACAAGCAAACAGCACATCTGTAGAGAAATGTGCAGACTACACCGATTCTTAACAACTAGTACAAAAAAGAAATTAAATTTAAAATCAATCTAAATAAAACAAATGGCAATTTAGATGCTAGTTTACTATAAAACCACATTTTATAAAATGGTTAAAAAATCAAGTTCTCTGCCAACAGATTGATATCAGTTTTGCAATAAAATGTTTTAATGAAGATAACATTCCATCCAAATGTTATATTTATATTTTAGTTTTTTGTTAAAAACTGGTGATATCACTCATGGGCTTCTTTGTATATTTCTAGGTAATGCCACTAAGTTTCTGAATTCCCTACTCTGTGCATATGCCATAGCCACTACAGAAGGGTCTCATTCTACTCATTAAAGTTTATATTCTCAATGCTGAATATTCATACCAGAGAAACAAGATGTGAGAATAAAAGGGTGTAAAAAATCATTGATAATTAAAGCATATGTAAGTTTTGGATAGACTGACTGTGAGAATAAGATTCGGAACTACTAGGATAAATAGTACAAAACATTTTAGCTTATGTATTCCTTCAACACATTACCATCATTTCCAGATGTACTTCACACACTATCTTATTTACAAAGGATAAGCTATAATTATGGTTACGTTAACCGAGGGGACGGGGAAAATTCCACATGAATCTGATATGGGGTTTATTATTGCAACAAGACCAAGAAAACAGCTTATTTAATGACACTATAATGAGGTTTTTTTGCGCAGAGACACATAATTCTAGGGGATAGTTGACAGGGGATAGTTCTTTTGACAGTTTACTATTCAACATAACATCATGTCAATTTAGACACACTTTCTAATAACTAATTTATAATAGGAAAGAGATAGTACTATCTATTCTCTGCAGTATTATTCAGTAGCACAGCCTAATCATAAAATGAAGACAATGGTATTAAGCCTGCCATGTCCAAAGTACTTTGATAGCTGCCAAAGCCAGTAAAGTACTAACTACGTTATATATACATGTATAAGGGGAATTCTTAACCATAGTGGTTTTCACTGCATGGCAAAGTGTGGCTTTTAAAATAGTATTGTAGGAATGTTTTCTTTGTCTATAATGAATTGAAGCATTTACCCAGGAAGTCATTGTTTTTTAAAGCTACACAAATATAGTAAGAAGATCACACTTTCATAACATGCCAATAGTAGTTTAGATCACAGCTGCTAACTGGAAGTTATTTTACTAACAGTGACAGAAAAATATTTTAAGAAGACAAGCAGAAGAGTAAATCTAAAATAAACCTATTTTCCAGTCATCTCTAAAAGGATGATTTCTCCAAAGGAGATTTAAATTCTTCAGAAATATTTTACTGGAAATCCGAGAACAGTGTAGAAACTTTTCACTTGCTAGACATACAATTACAGTGTATCTAAGGCCAGACCTTTTTTCTTTCTTTTTTGATGGATGTGAAGGATTTTATTGCTTTGCCTCTCCACTGAGTAGACTAATGCTCTCCATTTGTCCTGGGGTCTTGTATCACTGAGTAAGAAATGATGAGAAATTAAACTTTTACAGAACAAAAGTGAAGGCAAATCTTTTGGTTAATTATCTAGTGACAACTGTCTGATATGCTCTTACTTTCTGTTAAGCCTTTGGTAATGGAATGAAAGTAAATCCCCCCAGCCAGATACAGACCACAAAAAAAAAAAAAACTGACCCGGAGTTTACTCCTTTCTAATCTATCCAAAAAAAAAATAAAAACGTTTCACCTATACATTACACCTATACATTACACCAGTCTACCACTTAACTACAAGGCAACTATTAAAAAGTGTTAAAATCAGTTGCATGTGTTCTTTAAATTAGAGCAAAATGTTTACATTTACAGATACACATTAGAGACAGCTGTATAAAGCAGGACTCCACGATTACAAGAACTACAAGGTTAAGTGCTTGTTTTTGCCTAGGAGAGAGGCATGCTTCTGTCTTGAAATTGGTGCACTAAAACCTCTTCTCTATGGTGCTCTTTGCAGCCTGTCAGTTGTAGGACCAACAGTCCTACATTGTAGGGGTGCTGAGGTCTTACCTACAACCTGGACCTTTCCAAGAGAAAAGAAGATTGTGGGTGGTAGGGGAACAAGGCATAAGGTAAGTAACAGTACTTTTAATGGTACCTTGGGCAAAAATGAGCAATTTACGCTTGTTTTTTTTTTTCTTTAAATTTGGTTTTGAAGATAAGTTTGATGTCACAACTTTTGGCAGGCCAGGAGAATTTATAAAAACAATTATGGTATTCTGTATGAATTCTTTAACCTCCCTGGTGGTATTCCTGAGTGTGGCTCAGTGTTTATTTTCAGTACCAAAAGCGGTAACCCCGAGCCACACCTGGTCCCAAAAGCCTGTGGCGTCCTTCATTGATGCCCACCTGGCATTTGTGTCCCCTGGCCCCTCGTCCCTGGCGTGATCAATGGTACGTGTCAGCGGTGTGTCAATGGTATGTGGCAGCGGTGCTCTGGGCGGCGTGACCTAGTGCGAAATTTAAATAGAATGTACCGCTTTCACATTCAAAAATTCTGTCATAATCAGACCGCCAAGGAAGGTAATAGTAATAAGATTTTGTAACATCAATGCAACCTGAAGCCGCTATATTTAAACCACATATTGATAGTTTTCTATAAATACAGTCTCCAATTTATTTACCATATAACATCCAATGTGTATATTCAAAGTATTATATTTATATGGAGCATGATGCGCATCATACGCCTGCATCCTGTGCCCAATAGTATAAAACAATTATTGTCATAAAGAAAATATTTTTCTAAAGTGTTGTCTCTTTAGTTCTTTAAATTTTATGTTTTTTTCTAGAAAATGTAATTTTTTTTCTTTTTTTGTAATTTTTTTTTTTTTGTCTCTAATTTTGTTTTCTCCTATTCTTTATATACAACTCCAACCAATATTATTTAAAAGATAAGTGTTCTGAAAGTGTCGCCCATGTGTGCCCAGTGCTTCCCTACATACATAAGACTTCTTCAGCCAATAGAATGGTGCATTTTTACAGTGCAAATGCAAACAAGTATATGATTTCACATATTTATACTATATGTATAAAGCCATAAATAAAGATGAATACACTGACATAACATGATGTAATGATGTTTTTAGTAACAAGTGCAAGCCAAGTGTCAGGGATCCAGGAAACTATTACAGAACAGTGTAACTCTACCCTGTTCTATCCTTACCTTCATTTCCAATATCTTCAGGAATGTTTTCACATTGCAGTCAGCATCTAGTTTGATATGATCACACACAAATACAACAAAGGGTTCATGTGGCGCCATCATGATCTATAGAACCAGGAAAGGAACAGGTGTATGGTTACATGTGTTCACATACTGTACATCTGCGTGTATTCCAACAATCAAATACAGGACAGGATGAGATTACCCAAGGCATTAACACTGATTATCACATTTATGAAATACTCCGTTGTGGCTCTACAGTTGAACATCATTCTCAGCACTCCACGTTATCAAACCAGCATAGTCAAAGCCGTCTGGTAACGAACACTGACTTTCAGTTGCATGCGTAATATTTCATCTAACAGTTACACATGGAGAAATGGCCATCCCTGGAATCTATATAAAAGAACAATCAGTTTTGTGTATGATTCCCACCTTAATACCCCAAAAACTGCAACGTTACCTACTTTACCATGACCAGTACCACTGGACAAAATCCATTTCCACAATGTTTCAACAGTAGATACATGGGAGGCATATCCAATCTGGAGATAGAAATCAGCTTTCTAGTACTCTATCATTACCTTAAGTGACCGTTGAGTTACCGTTCAATTACCGTTGAATGCCATTATGCTCTAGCACTGCCTTTATTGAACAGATCTTACAATGTAGAGCTATGTAAAATGTAAAACCAATAAAGAATGATAAGGTGATACCCTTTAGGTATGGAAGTGTATGGTAAAGATTGCAGTAGGTTATTTTTGGACTATGTACCTGTGATTGAAGAGCTCTTATCCTAGTCAAGTTGTAAAAAAATCTATATTTACATCACATATATTCATATTTTCATTCAAGCACAATATTACAAGCTAACCTTTTAGATCCTTATCGGGCCTTAAAATGTAAAGGGTTAATTTTTAAAGTTGCCCCCAACATGTTGGAAAATATGCACAATTGATCTTTGGATACGGAGAAAAAGGAAAGCAACGTGTAAGTGCACCATGTATAAGTTCAATTCAAAGAATGGCAAGTCAAAGACAAATAATGTAGCATGTCTTTGCAATGCTGAATCTAAAAAGAAAGATCAATCTTTCAGTGCTCTTTTGTTCCAGGAAAGAGATGATTTGTGCAATGGCTGTATACAATTAAAGATACAGTGACTGCCATTTTCCATCCTGCCACATGCAAACACATGTCAGATTTCACATTCTGCTCTTTCATAAGTGTACACATGGGCACCTTAAAAGTTAGTTTTACATTCATTACCAGTAAAATGAAAAGCATCTTCAGTGGGTAAACAATATTTTTATATATACTGCATTCAGTAACCCACTTTTGCTACCTTTGAAGTAAAGCCAAATAGACATTTTAAATAACCTGGGTATAATACAGACAATTTAAGAATACTGAAATATAGCAAAATATTTAAAAAATCTGAGTAGGGGACAAATATATCTTTAGTGAGTAGTATATCACTTTAAATGTGGCTGTCTGGATGATCAGAATGCTTATAACCAACTTCACTTCTGGGCTTAGGGCCCAACCTAAACTTGGAATGTACAATGGAGCGGCTGCCAGCAGACTGAAAACTTCCAAAAACCCCAAAGCGCATTCCTCCTCCCCAGGGATATCTTGTGGTCTCTGGAAAGGCACAAAAACACTACACAGCATTTTCTGTGCCCTCACTGTAAGCTTAATGTGAACTGCAGTAACATACCAAACACCTCATAAGTAAAAACAGAATTCTACCGGTTGGAAATAAATACTGACCAACACATTTTAAGCACCACATCAGCTATTATAAACATTTTATCAGGTATGTAAATGGATGAAAAGGTGATTTCTTGGGTTGTTGTGACAGAATTGCTTCAAGATGTGACTCCCCTTTTTTCTTCCAAAGTTCACAAAAATGCATTAGCATATCCTACCCTTCGTTGACCTACTTTCACTAAAGAAGCAACATTTGTAATCTAGTTGCTACATGAAACCACTTTGACAACCATTATGATTCTTTGTTTTTTCCATTGATGTGCATGTAACCTGAATTTTATTAGTATTTCAGTCAAATAATTAGGGACCTGGTTTTCTGAGAACATTTGCGAAAGAGGTTTGCATGTTGCTTGCTGCATAAGTGACAAGCCTGCAGGCTGAATTTCTGGTATCAAGGTATTAAAAAAGATTGCATGCATTTTATGTAAATGTATTTCTTGTTATATTTGTACTATAACAATTAGCACAAGAACCAACCTTTAAAGTGGCATTTTGGTGTAGTGTGTGATCTCACAGTCATAATCTAAAATATTTACTCAGATCTGTGCTTTATTTAAAAATTTGAAGCACCCCTCCTGGATCTACATCCCTAGCTGCATTCTTCACCTTTCCAAAAAGAAACAGTTAATCTAGAAGTAGTATTTCTAAGCATGTCGAAGAGCAGACTGTCCCAAATGAAAAACAACTCGGCAGGCATGAAACAAGCATACAAACCCAATGAAATAAGTTATTGATTCTACTGAAAAGGTTTAAAGATTTTTAACAAGTATGAAGATTAGCTTACTTGCTATATATGTATTCAGGCTAATTGTCCCAAAGACAGGCAGGCAATGAACATTCTTAGATAGAAGTTAGTTGTCCCTGTATTTCTGATATGAAGGTCGAACCCAGCAGGAATGGCAGCCTACATGGTGTACTTAGGAAAACTTACTTTCCATTCCGGTGTAAAGGCATTTTGAGTACTCGTGAATTATGGATGATAACCGATGAAGGGTCCATTAACTGTGCAAGAGTCTCACTAAACATATCAAGGATGCAGCCTAACCATTTGCATTTTCCTGTATGTTCATTTTAAAATACATAAGAAATGGTAAGCTAAAAGTGCCAAACTCATAAAATGGAGAAAACTAAGTCAAGCATTTTCCAGCAATTAATGTAACAGCACAAAATACCAAAATTATACCAAAGTTTCCCTTAGAAGCATTTTCAATGCACTAAGTTTGCATACAAGTTGTACAACGTATGTTGCCTTCTCCTAAATGTGTTGAAAATAAAACATTTTGTGAATGCCCCTTTAATAACACAAATATGCATTCTTTCTGTCTGTGTCACTAGTAATGGTCATGCTTACAAGTAACAGCGTATGTCACAGTAGGAGGTATGGCCAATTTTGAAATAGGCATTCAATTTGGATACAAGGTATGTGTTGAGTCAGAAAGAAGTAATGATTCATTATACTACTATGTCTCTTCTGTAAAAGACCCCCCATTATCACGAATCACATATAGCTCTGGCTTTAATTTACCATAGTAAATGACATTCTTTTTCTATTACTCTCAGAATCTAAGAATATATTA
Organism: Pyxicephalus adspersus; assembly: GCF_032062135.1. Taxonomy (NCBI): domain Eukaryota; kingdom Metazoa; phylum Chordata; class Amphibia; order Anura; family Pyxicephalidae; genus Pyxicephalus; species Pyxicephalus adspersus. The sequence continues at coordinate 83,759,774 of NC_092858.1, read as the reverse complement.
CAGATAACACAGATGGCTAAGTACTATATCAGTTTTGCTGGCTACTAAAGAGCAAAATATTGCTAAAACAATCCAATACAAATCATTTGGTGCTATTCAATGGTGTACTACACACAAGTGATTAGATACAATGGTGTTGTGACAAGGGCCACAGGACATTAAACACAATAAAAGATCCTGGAAGATATGTAAATAATGATCCAGAGACATGACAGTGAGTCCTATTTACCCACCTACACTTACCTTCCTATGTGACTATTTGACATTCTGGTTAGTTTATTTTAATTCAGATTGGTATTTTCTATCTTCCAAGCACACACTATTGGGTTTCCTGTGGGAGCCCCTGTATATTTGATGATGCTGTTTGTGCTCTGTGGCTGGACAGTTCTAATAAAGATGTTCAGCAGAATGTGAGATAAAAGATACGGGAATTGCTGGTACAATGATTTGGAAGCAGAAATCTGCTTTGAATTAACAAAGGCTTTACAAATGTTTTGCAGGGCAAAATTTTCAAAAATACATTTTTAGTATTTTATCCCATGAAAAAACACTGCAAGTACAGAAAAATATCTGCTGAAATATCCACTAAGCTTCTGTTTGGGCTGCCAAAAACAGGAACTATGTTCCTTTTGCTGCACTAAAATCTCAAGCAGTATTAGCCCTCCATACAGGACTCCAGAACTTTGCATATACCTATCCTTATCTATCCCCGTTCTTAAGCATGCATTGGTTTATTTTCCAGCAAAACATTGCTGTTGGGAGATGTGGTTCTGGGGGCATGGCTATGTCAATAGGAACTGGCCTAGCAAATCCTGCTAATCTCTCCACCCAGCAGCTGCTCTGCATGCATTTTACATTACTGTCAATACCATCATAAGGAAAAATAAAGGATATATTTAGCTAAAGAAACAAAGACAAGGGAAGGTTGGGGTTAAATTTGGGTCATGTCTATGCATATAGAATGCCGTACCTTGAGAAAAAGCAATGTCCTTCAATTCTCATCCCTACTGGATATGGAGTATGAGCTAAAATAAGTTAAAGAAAACTTTTATTTTTATAATATTTTTACAAAAAATGCTTTCTTGATGCTTTGACCTTTTATGTTAAAGGGGGTCTTCTAGTGAGTGACAGAAATCTAAACTGATCTTTTTGGGCTATTTTTCCAATTCATTTAGTGAACCACCTTAATCTAAGCATAGGTGAGATTGAGCTGGCATAAATTGGTTAACTCAACTCTAACTGTTATGTCAAAAATTTGACATGCTGTAAATAAATATTTTCAACCAGTAATATTACTATTTCAAATATAAACTATACAATTATTATGAATACAAATATAAATAGTGCATTCTGTATTGTCATAGTATTCTAAAGGATTGCATAAAAGGAGAATATTTTCTTTGGAAAATAATAGATGAAAGGGATAATACATTTTATATATTTGTACAACTATATACAAATGTCTAAATTGTAAACTATATAATTTTAACCTGGCTATATATATATATATATATATATATATATATATATATATATAATAAAAGAGTTATGATTCTGGGCCATTTAGTGTTCCCTCTAGGGGTAGCTCTGCAGACTTCTTATTCAATAATGTAGAAATGTCATACCCTAAATTCCTATAAAACAAACACTGCAATATTAATGTACTTGCTATGAAGTAAAAGCAGGAGTATTTTATTAACATATGTTATTTAAGGTAAATATTTGAATAGGATAACTCAAATGAAACAGAAGCTGGAAACTGAATCATTCACTGGAACATAATATATAGAAAAGCTTGGTAATTTTCATTAAATGTCTTTTAAAAATGAGTTCTTTTTATATGTCCAAACACTTGTGTTGGTAAATGGGGAAATAATGATGAATCACTTCCATATGTTCTGTTCTTCCTAATTGCAAAAAATCTCTTAATTTTGATTTTCTACCACTGCAATATAGTTGTCAAAGTAGATTACTGAGAATAGTTTATTTAAACTGGTCTGAACCATCAGACAGTCATAAAACTGTCCTGGTTGGTGTTTATTTTTCTAAACTTAGCAATGGCAGGATGAGCTACTTAATTTTCTATGGTAATTTTAACATACAAACCATAAAACAAAAAAGGTTTTTGAACATATCTGATCTGAAGTCGGCACCAAAATGTAACCTTTTCCAATTCACCTCCCCAAAGCAGATCACTAAGCCATCTTCCACAAATCAGTGCACCCTTTTATCTCAGCATGGTAGAATAAATGTTCCGATTTATGTTTATGTTCCGATTTATGTTTTTCACAAGACAGTTTCTTTTCTTTCATGTCTAGTTTACATAAACTTAAGCTCATACATGCAAATAGATACTATTGATATTGCCAGTTTTAAAATTTAAATCATATGTATACCCTAACCAAAACATAATATATAAGCTTGAACAAGTTAACGTAATTTTAAAAGTCATTGTTAGTCGGTTTAAAGGTTTTTCTATCTGCACCTTGAGGAGACAGGGCCACTAGGGGGCGATAAGGGTTGCACAGAAATTGTGTGAGCCCTGGGAAGGGCCAAGGTGCAGAGTCCAAGAGGTAACTATGTCTTCCACAGATCCTCTAGTGATGGCTGTTGGTTTCTGTCAGGTTGCAGTCCTTGGGTACACCAGGGTGGGCAGAGGAATACACAGTACCAAATTACTAGGCAAAAAATAGTCAAAGAAGACCGGGGTCGAGGCAGGCAGCAAGCAAGAGAGGTCAGGTCACAAGCCAGGGGTCAATTGCCAGGGATCCAGGAAATAGACACCAGTGACACAGGGGCCACTGCTGACACAGGGAACACAGGAGACACTGGAAGCAAAAGGAGCAACAGATGACACAGGAATGTCCACAGACTGAGAGGAACACTGGAACAGCACAAGGGAATTGGCTGGGAACAACATACTGGACAACAAGGGGTTAGCACAGGAGCTGGACAGGGGAAACACTGAATTAACCAACAGATGTATAGGAACTAGCTCAGGAAGCTAGGGGCTCGGCACTAGTGGAGACACGTTTCACGAACGCTGAGTGCTGTGTCTGAGCTAGCTAAATAGCCAGGGATAGTTAAGAGATATTTTCTGATTGGCCGGTGGGATGAGCGAAACTGATAAAACTGACATAAGCTTTAGCGAAGAAGAGGAAAGTGTGAACCAAGGTTATTTAGAATATTTATTGGTGATCAGAAAGGTCACCATTCAGGCATTTATTGGTATAGGGTGCCAAGCTGTTCTTTCTTTAATTGTTCTTCTGCACAATTCGTCACTATTACAAGGGCTTTTGATGAGCATAGTGGTAGGTCAAGGTTTTGTCACCATCGGGAAACCCACCTTGAGAAACGGCATGCATTCATCACTCAGGTGTATGTAGACAGGCATATGTATATGAGTATGTGTGTGTATGAGGCTGCAGAAGGTTTTGTTTGAAGTAATACAATTGTTCAAAGTAATCACAATAAAGCGGAGCTTTGATTAGAATAAAAAACACTACTTACCTTTACTTCCGCAGAACCCTTTATCTTTCCACAGCTGGCCACAATTCGGTCCCATGGGGAACCCCTGATCTTTTCACAGCTGGCCACAATTCAGTCCCATCCTTCTTTCTTCCCAGTGTGGAGGAGGTGCTGACCTTCACTATCTTCTTCCGTCTTCTTCCTTTTTCTACCTACGTCACCCGATCTAGCACTGCACAGGTGTGGGATCAGGTCATGTATCCTGCTGAAAATGTAAAAAAGTGTGCCAATCTCACTGTGCATGTGTAAGACCAGACTCTTTTTTTCACAATGCCTAGAAAAGCCAGATACATATGTCACGTATCCCAGGAGGTTCTGCACTCCCATTCAGTCTTTACCGCCGTGACAGTAAAAAAAAAAAAAGACATTAGGGGAAAAAATACAAGCACATTTTTATTTTTTAGAAAAGACTTATATATCATTTTTATTAAAGTAATATTTGTGGTGATAGGTCTACTTTAATCCTCCTAGCAGTAATCCCGAGCGTGTCTCGGGGTGGATTTACCATGCAAAAAGCAGTAATCCCGAGTCACATTTGGGGTCGTTAAAAACATTAAAAAAAAAAATACTTACCTTGTTCCAGTGTTGTCCCCCGGCATCCTGCTGGTCCCTGCAGCTCCCGGGGACACGTCTTCTTTCTTCGATCTTCAGCCGGCCACTGCAGAGACGTTCTCTGGGGTGCGGGCTGGAGGAGTGGCAGGAAATGTAAATAATTTTATATTGGATTCAATACAAAATAGCTGTATTGAGTCCACTACAAAGAAATCTTTATATAATATATATATAATTATAATATATATATATATATATATATATATATATATATATATATATTACACATGCTACTGTACAGTTATATTACATTTCACTATTTTACATTTTTTTAACAGATTTTTGTGTTTTTTTTTATTTAAAGTTTATTATTAAATTTAATAAATATTGGACACATTTTGGTTAGTTTTGCCTAAGAATTATAGGCCTACAATGTAAAATACATTTCCATGCAAAAAAAGTAATTCTTTTTACGTGAAAATACGGACAGAATTAGAACGCTAGGGGGGTTAAAAGGTTCTTTTTGCTTAGAAGGAACTAAACTCATTGGTAGGTGGTAAGCTTCTGCTATAATCAGCACGTATACACAATTATGGCATATACACACCGGTGTGCAGCTGCCCAGACATTTGAGGGTATCTTTATAAACAATTTCCTTAGTGAATAATTCAAAGAAATGCTTCAGTTATTGTTCGGTGCAAATTTGAAAAGTGTTATGTAGATATTACCAAATATACAAATACATTGATTTTTTTGTGGATGTCATTCTCAATTTATCTATTATGTGGTCATGTGTTCACATTCATACACAATCAAAATAAAAATTCCAAAAACATGTAGTTAGGTTAATTGGCTTCCCCCAATTGGTCTTAAAGGGTGCGAATGATATATGATTGTGGTAGAAACATTAGATTAGGAGTCCCTTTGGGGACAGGTATTTACATGACTTTGGACTTTGTAAATTCTGGATAATATGCGGACACTATATAAATAATAATAGTATAGATAAGAAAATAATACAGGTAATTCACTGTGAAAATAAACACAGCACCACCTAGTTGACAAATTCAGAATGACACATGCACTATTAAACCAATGTATTTTTAAGTTTGCCCAATGACATTTAACAAACACTGACTTGTAAGAGTGTTACTTTAGTCATTAGTCATTTTGCGTTAGTTATTATTTATTAATTAGTTTTAATTTGTAAATCATTTTCAGGGATCCATTTTTACATTGACATTAAAGATCCAATTTTTGTTGATCAGTCTAAAAACAACCCCCCCCCTCCTTAAGAAAAATAAATATAAATATATATATATATATATATATCTTTATACCGTATTTTTCGGACCATAGGACGCTCCGGACTATAATACGCACCAGGTTTTCCGCACAAGGGAAAACAAGAAAAAAAAAATTGATTTGATTTCCCCTGAGATCCAGCGTGCGGCACTTGTGCCCGCCCAAACAAACCACAAACTATTAATTAGATTAAATCGTCCAAGATGGACTTCCACAAAATTAGAAGGATTAGGAAGCCACAGTGACTAGTCTTGTGTTTTTAGTAAAAATACTAAGCGTCGAATGAACAGCAACGATCGGACAATGAAAGAGAAATGACTTAAAAGAATTGTGTATGCCTGTACTATGTGAAGATACCTGTGAAATCTGAAGATTGCCCACCCATGATCTGTAATTACTGGGAATTACAGACAACAGTGCATGTCTGTGAAGCAGTTTAAGTTACTGGTGCATACAGAAATGAAAAAGAAACAAAATGCCAGTTTTATTTATAAAAGTTGACTGCCCTTAGTATTCACTTGTAATTAATCCACTTCTTGGAACAACATCCATGTGTCCTTTACTATAGATGTCCCAACACCATAAAGGATCTCAAGAGGTGCCTTTACAAGGTCTAAAAGGAAAAAAAAAAACAAGCATGAAATGCATTTTATGTTTGTATGTTTTCTTTTTAAACCTTGTGAAAACATGTCTTGAGATCCTTTATGGTGTTGGGACATCTATAGTGAAGGACACATGGATGTTGTTCCAAGTTACTCATAGTTTCGGCACCTTGGACTGACAATTAGTCTAGTAGGTTAATTAGTAAGTTCCTTAATATTAAACTAGACAATTAATTAGTAAGTTCCTTAATATTTTCCTCAACATTTGAATTGTTCACATTCATCCTTGTGATCCAGACACTTCATAATGATAGTGAATAGTAAATGTTATGGACCTCATGTCTGTTAGGACATATAAATGTGTTTCTTTTTTCTGTACTTATTACGAAGTAAGTAAAAATTGATTTATTCATGTTTTGACATAACTGTATACTTCCTCATGCTGGCTTAACTGTACTAAAGAAGTTCACTGTGTAACTTCCATGCATCCAAGGGGTAAAAATTTTTACTTTAGTCTCTTAAATTAAACTCAGCTTGTTTATAGAAAAAGAAAATTAGATGATCCCAAGTACAAATTCATATTTATGTAACACATACTCCAGTAGTTGGAGTACAGTGATTGGTTGGTTTTTTAAGGCCTGTAAATAGGGTTGCTCATACCTGATGGGTAACACAGTTTTACCTTCTTAACTAAGCTTAATACCTTGTAAAAATGCAATGAAATCAATAACTTGCAAATTTTTTTGTAACTTTTTGGTAAATACTGAAAATGGCTCTTTAAATTGTAATTATTTCTTTCACAGAAAAAGACATCACATATTTAAGAGCTGTAGGTTCCATGAAAATAACACTTAACTGAAGATACACTTCAAAAGGATTTACAGCTTTCATCAGCCCCTACACCCTTTATCAAAATGATATATTGCTTGTAAGTCAACCTCAGTCAAGGTCATATGGTTTTCTGACTTGGGGCATGCTTGTACTTTATTACATTATTTTTCAGTTTCTGATAAATGCTATAAAGCATTTGTGTTTGCTTGGCTCAGTTACACAAGCATAAAGTACAAAATGAAGTATAAATAGAACTGCCGGTCAGGAAGCATGGATTAAAATACATGGCGTGTTCCAAACCTCCTGAATGACATGTATTTGGCTGCTTCTAGAAGAAAGCAACAGATGAACAGACTGAGTTTAGGGAGGCAGGATGATTGATGGCAAATAGAGATGGTAATGTGGTTTTGCTTACATAGCCTGATTTGCAATATACTGAATACTTCTTAATGCACTCTAAAGTAAACAGTTAAGACAATAAAGTTCATTATTATATAATTTACCTTTATTTATTTATATCCATATTTTATGTTAAACTTTCAGAAGCTCACTTTTATCTCTTGCAGATTATAAACCTGAAACATGAGTATATGTATATGAAGAAGGCTTTTCCCTCTAAGGGTTTTAAATTTATGTTACATTACAGGGCTGGATGGATAGGAAAAAAAAGTGGTTTTGACTTGACTCAAGTCAAGAGAATACTTGTTCTCATGTGTATTCATGGTCAAACCTAGCAATGTGCTTACATTTACATTGGACAAATGCATACTTTTTTTCTAACTATGTAACGATAACATACTTTGTAATAAAACTACAGCTAATTTAGTGCTCGCAGGAGGTTTTGACCATATTGTACATAATGAACAGCTTACCTGCAGATTATAGGGCTTATCGTTCAAACTGATCCCCAGTGTCATGTATAGCCTCTGCTTAGTCAGCAGTGCTTCCATCTTTTCCCTGTGTTCTTCCATTGTTGACTTCAGAGTTCTCAGCCTTGACTTGTCAAGCTGGGATGATGTAATTCCCATGCTTGCACATAGAAGTTGGAGTCTTTGGTGGTTGCATACCGAGACTATACACTGAGATGTACATGTACACCCTAATGTACTTATGACAACTCTTTAAGATGGGAATTGTGTTTACTTAAGTGAGATTCTGTTTATTTAAGTAAGAAATAGTAAACACTTCTTACTCTACCTAAAACCCAAAAAGAGTTTGTTTTAAATGACCTTTACCTTTGTTGCTAACAATAAGTCTTGCACGGTTGCAGGACGAGACTTTATTCAAAAACAAGAGTTCAAATCCCTCCTAAGCTTATTTACAGTTTATTCAGAGCCTTGTTCCAAAATAAGCTTAGACAACCCACCCGATCATACAAGGGTAAATCCTTACCACTTATTCTAGATACTATACATGGAAACAAAGTCAGAAAAAATGGTAAAACATCGAAAGACTTATTTGCTTTACTTTAAGACTTTTTTAATGTTCTTTAAAATCACCACTAGGCTTATGTGTTTTGGCATTAACATATGCACTGCTCATCTTTAAATGTAATTATAATTTAGGTTCATGACAATTCCACACTATGCACATCAAACCTAATAATGTATGACACAATAAAAGTGGTGGAGGCACAGATACTCGACTCTCATGTCATAGCAAATCAAAACCGAAATGGAGCCTTCTGTGGTCTGGTGGTTGCAGAACTTTCTGTATGCCTTTAGGACATACATAGAAAGCAAAAAAAAGTAACTATTTATTTTCCGTATATAAAAAAGCACGAGGGTTTTAATTGCTGTCTGTGTCCCCACAGTAAAGATTCCTCCTTCTTTTTGTTTTGGTGGCTATTATTATTAAGACAGAAAGTGAAGGACAATCAAAAAAACTGGAGGTTTCCTTTAGGCAAAAAGTTAGGGAAATCCCCCAATGAGGATATTTATTTCTGTAATTAGCTAAGATAGGAAAATATATTTACTTGGGAGAAGTTTAATTTCTAAAGCAAAACAAGAGGGCAGATAAAGTGGAGGTCAGACTATTGCATTCTTTAACATGAAAGTAATCTTCTGCTAAGTCTTGTGATCATACTGAATAGTGACAATCTTTTCAGCCAGTTTTTCGGCTAAACAGACAGAGTCCCTAAATGATCATGACTACATTCTCTTGTAACCTCACTGGCTCATATTTGTGTTAGTGCTACTGAAAGGGGTCCTTAAAGTAGTAATAATATGTAGCAGCAAACACATAACATAATGTATTCGACCTGCTTACCTGTTCTGCTCCCACTATACTGATAGGCTTCCATTTAAAAGGCAGTTCATGAATAGTGAAATGAAAGGGATTAAAGAAAAGGGAAATCATATTGTGAAAAAATATGGCTAAAACAATATAATAACGCACTAAATGTGAAGACAGCTAAAACAATGTAATAATATTAACATCAAAAAGAAAAAGAAAGCTCATGTCAGACTTTGCAAATAAATACCACATCACCATCTGTAGAAGAATATTTACAGTTACAGAAGTTACAGATGAGAACCATACAACTGGAGCTTTGAAAGTCTTGATGGGTGTCAATGACATCTAAGCTGAATAAACATTTCAACAGCAGTGTATCTGTAAATTTTAGTCCATTAGCTGATATGGCTACATGTAAAGTAAACAGGATCATTTTATTCTTTTAGAAAAGAACATTGAAGTGTTTCTTATGTATACAAGCACATAAATTTAAGGCACATCTTTTCAGCTAAAGGCAGTTCTAAAAGCAACAGTTTGTTGTCAACAGTTATTCCTATAGTTTGTATCCAACTCTATCTGTATAGTGTATTCCTATATTTCCCTCTAAAGCAGTATTTCCTGAACTATTTAACATTGGGGAACCCACCATTGAAATAACTTTCAGGTCTTCAGGGATCCCCCCCTATAATTACTGCAAGCATAGCTCACAGTACACTAGTGTGGTGGTAGTAGGAGGATTGACACCTACATTGCTGGTAAGTAGGAAGGAAGAATGCCATCCTTACAGATAGCCAAAAAATCATTGGTGTCTGTTAATCTGACCTTAGAGGCTCAAACTGCTCTTTGTCCAAGGAACCCCTAGCAATCTCTGGAGGAATCCCAGAGTTTATGCCCATGGGTTTTAAGCTGTGAACAAAAAATGTCTAAATCAGTTCAGTTAATAATCTACATACTGTATGCTACACATTTGTAGCACTTCCCTTGGATAGCAATAAAATGAAGCAAATAGCAGGACAGCTTTTGGCAAAGCATAAGTACAAAATCCTACAAAGATATGCTTTAAAGGTACAAGGCTAATAGGGATGTAAAAAAGTATACAAGTAGCCAATCTGCACATAACAATACACAGGTAATTACAATTAAAGACATTTTTCTAGAACCTTCCCCTTCCTAAACTGTGCCTCTGAGACTTACAAGAACTAGCAAATTGGGAGTCTGACCAGCAATAACCCAGGAGTTGTAAAATGAGGGCATGTCCTTATATGAACTAGGAGTGTTCTCGTTCTTTGTGGCACCCAAGACTTTTCTTCCCTTCCTGTACTTCCTAGCTCTACCAGGCCATTCCTGCCACATAACATCTCACACTTTATTCTCTGCATCCCTGTGTTAATGACAGCACAAATAGGTGAGAGGTTTATGGGGTGAGGTGAGAATCTCCTCTCATGCCACCATCGTCAACCAGTCATCTTGAGTTCTTTGAAGCTTCAAACTATGTATGTTAACATACATTGTAGTGTAGGTACTCCGGCCACATGTAGCCAGTTAAAATGCTTGACAAGTTTAATAGCTTTTTGTGACAGACAGCAGTGCCAAAAAGATAAATGCATTTTAAAGTAAGTAAATTTGGTAAAGATAAATGCTTAGCAAAAGCTCTACTTTGTTAGCTACAAAAAGATAAAGTTTATTTAAACCAAAACTTTTGGGGAGTTTCAAGTAGTGTAAGATTTCTTTATTAACCCCTGTCAATTTTAATTTTTAATGTCTAAATCCAGCTGGGCAACAATGGGAAAATCTCACCTAAGTGAATAGAATTCCTGTCTTAAAGAGTTGTCATAAGAACAGGTCTGTTATATGGGGGCATAAAAAAACCCAGATGCACATGGCATACCAAAACACTTTACAGAGCCCAATTGCCACTTCCAGGTGGAGTGAATGATGCCACTGTGCCTCATCACAATATTCTTAGAGATGAGTGCTCAAAAAGCTCAAAGTAATACCACACTTAATTTAACAATTTCTATATATTTTTTTTTTATTTTGTTTCATTAGTGTCCAGACTATTTGTATTTAGATATTCTGAAGAAGTACAGAATGCACCAGAAAACCTGACCTCATTCTCCTTTTTAATTCTACGCAGAAGCACTGAATTGTCACCTCCTTTTCTATGCATACTCTTGGAATTCTTTCAGACCTCTGATGTAAATAGACAGTTGATGGTTTGAAGTCTGACTTCAAAGTCTCTATTTTTGAGATCCTTAAGGATCAATTAGTCCATACTTGGTGCAACTAGAGAGGCCATTTGGACTAGTTTTAAGAATATGTAAAATGTATATAACCTGGGTGCAAGTGCAATTTAAATAACCACAAAATAAAATACCTTCTATTTTGGATCTTCATAAAATTGTGCCTAAAAGCATCCTGCGGGTCAAGATATGCCACCGTACATGAAAAATAAGGGGTTAAAAACGTTCCTAAGTGGCTTTTAATAGTTTTGTTTTTAAAGTAATGTTTCTTGGAGAGTAAAAAAAACCCACTTCAAACTGCATCTAAAGTAGACTGCCAGGAAACAGTTGTAACAACATTTAAAAACATAATAACGGAGAGAAACAAAAATCTTTCATTTCTATCATAACAGCTTCCAAAAAAGTAACCATCTACATATATTTAAAATACCAAAGGTCTTTTTGGCATTACACTTGAACCACTTATGTTATTCATTGATGCTGTGTACGAAAGCATTCATGGGAGCACTTAAACCAGCATGCCTGCACTCCATGTTTACTAAAGATTTTCTTCTACTTTAATAAAATGCTACAGACCACAAGGAAATCACTTCAAGTGATTTTGCTAGAGGGCAAAAATAAAATTACTTGGTTGTTTATTCCATAAAACCCACAAAATTGTCAGTACTGGGCACAACAAAATTTAAAGCATGCACAATTCCTCCTTTGAACGTTCTGTTAACTAAATTATTTTGCCCTATTTTTAAGTGGAGAAATTATCCATGATATTCTTACAGATTAGCATGCTTTCCTTTCTACCAGCAAAAAAAAAAAAGAAGTGTGATGTGGTCTGCAAGTTTAAAAGCAGAACCTTAATAAACAATATTAATAAAATGAACAGAATATGTATCTTTTGCAATAAAACAATCTTACCTGCCTGATCACACTCCTCTTAATAATGCACATGGAGACGGACAAGCACTGCTCAGTATATAATCCTGGTATAGCTGGCAGCCTGTACCGTGTTATTTTACACCTGCAGTTACATTGAAATAATATTCTTTTTCTCATAACTGCATGTTTTATCCCTACGTTTTTAGCATTTTGCCTGGAGTTTATATTTATTTTTCATGTCTCATTTCTGTTACTTTGGTAGTAAAAATTAACAAAATAGAGGATAAGTGGCCTAGCTGTGGAAGCTGTAGACCTATTCAGTCAGATACTTTAAATTTGAGGCTGATTTATTCAAATATGTGACAATTTGCTAGAAACCTGATGTCTTCTGGAATTTTGTGCAGTGATCTATCATAATATGTCATATTTCACAGCAAGGTGCTATAGCAATCCATTTGAATATGTCTTAAAAAAAATACCTAATGGTTTATGATGAAAAGTATAGTATATACAAAGGAGAGAAAGGATTATGTAAAATAGTTTTCCTTACTCAGCAAATGTAATAGAGTAAAGTAGTTTTTGCCAGATGCCATGTCATCTGGAATTATGAGAGCTGTCTGCTTGATGTGCTAATTAATCAATGTAACATATGAGCTGTGATCCCCAACATTCTGCACATTCTGCCACTGCATCTATAATAGGATCACAACAGAATATTACCAGTAAATTGGATATAAAACACACCCCAGAATTACAGTAATGCCAATGGCATGGTCAACAATTAAAGAATGTTGAGAATCATGAAAATCGTTGAGGAAAGCCTTAGAAAATAGAAGCAATAGTGAGAAAAAAGTATAATAACTTATCACAGAAGAAGCTAATACACTGGGACATTTTGGCCATTTACCATCCATACAAGATCCACAAACACTGCATTCAGTGGCGAACATAGCCAACAGTGGGTCCCAGTGCAGAACTGACCTGGGCCCTTCCATGCACCGTGGGGGCCCCTGTGGACTGAGGATGGTCTGGGGACGTCATGCAGTGCACCTCCCTATGTCTGCCCCTGATTGCATTATTACAAAAGAGAGAGCGTCCGGTTCCAAACACATTTAATGTTTAAAACAACAAATCTGTACAAAAATGTGCTTCAAACAGCCACTTACAAGAGGCGATGAAGCTAGATAACATTAACAATAAATAATGTCTGGCCCCCGCAGCACAAAGGGATTATTTACACTGTCAGTGATTACAACACCACAATTTATGTCACTTTCCTTTCCAAATTTCTTAATACCACAATGTGTTTTTGAACTGAATAAAGTGGTTGGAAAATAGCAGTGTAGCTAAGATCCAGTTTATCATCATTTTCTCCTGCTTACAGAAGAAGCAGCATGAAAATCCATTAAGGGAAAGCAGAACTTTGCTGTGGCTGTGTTGCCCGTGTCAGAATACATTCTCTCATCAGGCCTCAAATGTTCTCCCTCTTGTGTTTTACTTGGGTACATTCCAGATACTTTTCAAATGGACAAAACCAATATGTAGAACAAGAAGTCAGCAATTGCTACCTGCTGATTGTAATTTGTCTTTACAAAGCTTGTTTTCTGGCATAGAAAAAACTGTTAGGAAAGGTGGAAAAACTACAGAGGCCTACCATGACACTTATGTGACCTTATCACCATTTCTGAATTAATAACGTGATAAGAAGATAAAGTAAGGAGGGATCGAACTATGAAAAGAAAAAAAAAGATACAAGATCATGTTTCTATGCAATTCATGATGTTTCTACATTTTGAAACTGGCAGACAAGAGTCTGACTCCACTTGTTATGTATTCACGGATAATGTACCCCCCCCCCCCCCTTTAATGTCTGCCTATAGACTGATATGAAACTCATCAAAAGCAAAGTAAAGGCAAATGTAGGCAGTAACAGCCGCTGTAGAAAAATATCAGCCAATGACTAAGAAAACAGCTCCTGGTGTTGGTATAACTACTTTTAAAAACTAAATTGCAGTGAGAGGCCTGGGAACCTTTAGTCTTGGAAAACCTCATCATATCATGGAATGCCCACCCTATATGCAGGCTTAACCAATATGCCTACACGCCAATGCAACCTGAAAGCATCAATTACTACAATTACTAATGAATAAACAATGTAGCGCACAGAATAAGGGTAAGTATAGTAGAATATGGAATGTACAGCACAGCATACCATACAGAATATAAACATACAGAGAGAGGTGGTGTGGGGTATACGATGCACATCATACAGAATGAGGCTGTGTGGATAAGGATATGTACAGCACAACATACACAATGGGGTTATATGAATAAGGGAATGTACAGCACAGCACACAGAATGGAGTTTGGATAATATAAAGCACAGATACATAAGATTATAAACAGGTAATGTACAGCATAGCATACATGATGAGGCTGCATGGATAAGGGAATGTATATCACAGCAGACAGAACAAGGTAAAGTGGAATAGGTAATGTAGGGCACAGCACACAGAATGAGGTTTTGTGGAATAAGTAATGTACAGCATAGTATACATAATAAGGCTGTGTGGATAAAGGAATGCATAGTACAGCACACAGAACAAGGTAGGGTGGAATAGGTAAAATAAAGCATAACACATCACAGCACACAAAATGAGGTTTTGTGGAATAAGTAATGTACAGCATAGCATACATAATAAGGCTGTGTGGATAAAGGAATGCATAGTACAGCACACAGAACAAGGTAGAGTGGAATGAGTAAAGTACTGCACAGCATACAGAAAGAGGGAGTGTGAATAAAGAAATGTATAGTAGAGCATACAGAATGCGATAATGTGGAATAGCATACAGAATCAATGTACTTTGTAACAGGGAATGTTCAACACAAGACATTCAGAATAGGGCAAATACAAACCATCACAGATTGCATGGCACCCAAAGCACATTTACTGTGCACTGTAGCACAACAAAACACAATACATATGCAAGTACATTGCTGTGTGCTCCATTTTAAATAATAGTTTATTTCAAATGTAGCCCAGCTCAGCTATGACTGGCAGCGATCAGACTATAGCTGCTGTTCTACTGGAGTCTGTACCTTCAGAGATTAATGGCTACTCAGCACCCAAAAAAGTTGTGATTTGATTGGCATGTTGACCATCATGTAGGGATAAACATAAACAGCTGCATCTCTGGACTTCTGTGAGACATCAGATGCAGGCACTCTTAATGACTAGTAGGCACCCGGTGGCATATGCCCTCATCCTATGAAACTGCATTCATTCTAACATTCAGTCCTAAAACGAAGTTAACCACTGCTGCAGCAGACCTCA
The DNA here is from genome assembly GCF_032062135.1 of Pyxicephalus adspersus. Classification (NCBI taxonomy): domain Eukaryota; kingdom Metazoa; phylum Chordata; class Amphibia; order Anura; family Pyxicephalidae; genus Pyxicephalus; species Pyxicephalus adspersus. Next base: position 83,744,270 of record NC_092858.1, on the reverse strand, counting down.
AGAAAAGACTCTAATGATATGAACATGGTGTACACTAATGCTGGCTTCCTTCTAAAACTGCTAATTGACCTACTGTCCCCATTTATTGGAGTCACATCCCACGAAAATTATACCTCTAGAAAACTTTTATCTGTATGCTCATTTCAGATTAGCAATGCAAAGTATTAACTCTTTTGTGACCAGGGGTTTTTGAAGCCTAAAAGTCCACACCAAGTATTAAACATCCATATGTATCAGTTAACTTTATTTTTGAGTTTGACATCAAGCCTCAGAACCAAGAACACACACATGTGCAAAATTCTAGTTCTGTGCTGCAAGGTTAACATTCTCATGGCAAAGGGGATTTTTCATGGCGACTTAAAAAGGCATATTGTGGTCCCATGGGAGTTCGGGTATAAATGTCAGCATAATAGTCAAGCAACTAACATTTTAGAGAGGTCAGCAATGGATAATATGCACATGTTTTCTATTTAAAAAACTCAGATTTTAGGTACACTCTTATGTTATTGATGTGACAGGTTTACTTTAAGGGTTAAATCCAAGACCAGAAAGCAGATGGTAAAGAAATCATGTCTTTTCTGGTTCAATATCTTCCACTATGTTGAAATGCTAAACATAATTAACGTTGACATGAACTCAAATAGTAAAGATTTGCTCTGGTAAAAGGGAAGATTTAGAAGTGTTAATTGCAGTGTGGTATAAAGCACTACATTGAAGAACCATTCATTAAACTGCTTCAATTTTATGGTGGTTGTGAAGCAGTAACAGCACAGCTTCAGTTCAGTTAGTGCGAACAACCCCTTATGCTATTAGTAACAGTACCAATGTTTGCATATAATATGAAGAATGGTACTTGAGCATTTTTTTAGGACAGTTATAAAATACACATAGTAAAATATGTTCTATATTTCAGGGTAGAAGATTATAAATGTCACTAGGAAGGTATGGGGCACTGCTGACAGAATATAGAAATGAGGAAAAAGGGAACATTTGTGCATTTTAAAGATTTCTACAAAGTTCTTACATACTGTGGACCACCCATTGTGACCACCCATTACTTTAACATGTAGGCAATGTTGGCTTCATTATTATTTTTATTTTTGGTCATCGAGGCCAACAATCACATTACAGTATTTAAAAGAATGCCCAGGAAGGGGCAATTCCAAGTCTGTTTTTACAGGGAAGTTGATAATTGTATATACTTATACTGTATCTCTGAATCTTGGGATTTAAGTGTTTCAAATGACGTGTAAGCCAGAGCAAAATTTAAAAATATGTAGTGTTTCCTTTCAATACGTGCACATTTTTTATGCATCTTAAAAGTATTCCTTATCCTTGCTTCCTTAAGCTTTCTTCTCTCGTGTGTCCACCTGAAGATCCTTCTCTTCACTGCTCCATCTGTTGGTATCAGGCCCTCATAGTTTCCATGGCTGAACATTGATAGATTATGGAGATGGTAGGGGCATGGAACCACTTTTAGATGGTTAGATGCTGCATTGAGCGTCTAAAAACCCACACCAATTACCAAGTAAAGGTTAATGATGGGATTTATTTGGTCCAAAGCTAACCATTTTTGCACACAATTTTGAGCAGTAAAATCACTTAAATCTGCTTGAAAAATATGCTAGTAGGAACATAATCTTAGGGAGCATCTCCGCAATATTTAAATTCCTCTTCCAGGAGAGAATTATTCAGCAATTTACACAGAAAGAAAAATACATTTAGGGCTCTATTTATAAAACGGAATCAGCCATTGCAGCATGGGAACCAATTACTGCCATTGAAACACAAGAGGAATGTTTGAGGGAATGTATGATTCCCTGTTTTATAAATAGACCTCTAAAGTGACATTCTGTACAGTAATAGTGTACAGAAAGGTTTTTAATTTTTTGGAGTATTGGAAATGCTTCAGATTGAATTTAAAACTTAATTTTTAATAACATAAGATTACCAAATGGCTTGTGCAGTTGTTTTTTTTATGCTTTCCTTTTGTGAAAGTTGTGTTTTCCTTTAGGAAACGAATCAATAGAACCAAAACTCTATAAAAATGCAGTGCAGATTCATTACTCTGCTTTTATTGCTTCTCTTCTGTTGTGCATACACAAGGCATACATTGAAAACTGAATAAGATAGCCCTAATGGCTTGATGGTTATGTTGAGCTAAATAGGACTTCAGAGTTTATATACTTGATTTGATGTGGAACTCAAGTGCTGAATTTTGCACATGTATGCAAGACTTTGCTTAGCAATGTCAAACACAACATGATTTTATTGCCAGAGCCAAGACTTGACCTTATTGCCAGTCAAGACATAAGAACAGCTTTTTTTCTCCTTTACTTAGTGGAACTGTTATTCTTTAATCTGACATACTCTCCATGGTATAAGGTTATTAGTAGAACCCCTGGGTTCAGTGTTGGGACCTTTACTGTTTAACATCTTTATAAATGATATAGAGTTTGGGATTAAAAGTACCATTTCTATGTTTGCAGAGGACACCAAACTATGTAATGAAATTAAGTCCATACAGGATGTCTATAATCTACAAGACCTGGATGTGCTGTTTGATTGGGCAGCCAAGTGGCAAATGACATTTAACATATATAAATGTAAAGTTATGCACTTGGGAGCTAACAACATACATGCTCCATACTGTCTAGGTGGAATACATTTGGGGAGTCAGAAATGGAAAAGGATCTGGAGGTTCTGGTAGATCATAGACTTAATAACAGCATGCAATGCCAAGCTGCAATATCTAAAGCTAGCAAAGTACTTTCTTGTATTAAAAGAGGAATAGACTGCAGAGATGGAGACATTATCCTCCCCCTGTACAAAGCATTGGTCCGACCACATATGGAATATGCAGTCAAGTTCTGGGCACCGGTTCAAAAAAAGGACATTGTGGAATTAGAGAGAGTGCAGAGAAAGGCAACTAAACTAAAAGGAAGGTTTTTTTTGCCTTCCTCTTTACCAACTATGTCTTATAGGCTTTTATATCTGGGATATGTTTATTTCCCTAGTGGTTGAACTTGATGGACCTATGTCTTAATCTACTATGTAACTTACTATGTCAACAAGCACAAATGACAAAGCAGCTACTTAAAATGCAACTAGTATTTTATGAATACGACTGCACTACTTTCACAGGTACCGTGACATTAAAGAATTCAAGTAAAGCTTGCATGAAACCCTACTTGCCAAATCCCTTTCTTTCTGGGGATGTTATTTCACTCTAGACAACTCAGTAATAATGTGGGGCACACCCATCCATGCAATCAAAAATATCTGATGGTAAATATTTTAATATGGGCTGCCACTGTAATTATATGATAAACGAGATCATACCATTGTAGAAAGTATTTGTAAGTAATGTTTAAGTATGTTGAAAAGGGCTGTGAAGGTTTGTTTTATGGAAATCTAACAGCATTATTACTGAAAGTTTGTCTAATGATGGTGTATTTCTTGGAAGGGAAACATCAGAAGCTGCTTCTTCATAGCTCTGCGTGGTGGCCACTTGTGCTTCTTCATAGCTCTGCGTGGTGGCCACTTGTCCCCTATGTACAGTGGACAAATGCACCTTTACTGCTGATTGGTCAGATTCTGCACAAAGATACCCTTGAAAATGGCTACTTTGCCCCTGATAGTGCAGAATTTGCTGATTACTAAGGTTTTGTCCCCGTTTTTCTTGGATTATTACCCTGGCTCACTTACCATAGTTTTGACTGCAAACCCTCTACCCACTTTGAAATATCCACTTTGCTGGTTTGCCCCCTGTCTTGCAAACTCTCCTACACCCCCCAACCATCCACCTAGATATCTGCCTTCTGTGTATGGTCCTTTGCCTTGTACCAGGACTCGTCTTCCAGCCCCTGATATCTTCTCAGGTCCTTGTCCTTCCTCATGGCCTTGTTTGCCTAAGGGTTTCCATGGTTGTCAGTTCTATTACTCCCCAGCCACCATCTATTGGAGGCAAACGAACACTGCAATGGTGTGTCTAACATGGTTTTTTCTATAGGGAAGACTCCAGACTACAGATTAGGGGATTAGAGTTTGGGACAAGGCATTGGCACTTGATTGTGGACTTTAGAGGAAATAAAGAATTACAAGACAATGTTATACACATTATATGATTACTATTATTAATATTAATAATATTAAACAGGATTTATAAATCACCAATATATTACACAGTGCTGTACATTAAATAGGGGTTGCAAATGACAGACACATACAGACAGTGAGACAAAGGAGAGGACTGCGAAGCCCCAAAGAGCTTACAATAAAGTTGGTGGGAGAAGTAACACACAATTGGAGGGGAGATATGTGTGGTGGGAAGTAGTGATGGTTTTAAAAGACAGAAGATGACAGGTAGGCAAATCTGAGAAAATGTGTTTTGAGTGCTCTTTTAAATGAGCAGAAAGTAGGAGCAAGCCGAATAGGATGAGGAAGACCATTCCAGAGAGTCAGGGCAGCTCTAAAAAAGTCTTGGAGCCGTGCGTGTGATGAGGTTATGAGTGAGGGAGTCATTATTAGGTCAATATAGAAGCGCATAGAGTGGCTAGCCGAGTATTTTTCTATCAGGTCAAAAAGGTAAGTGGGACAATAACTGTGCAGGGAAGCTGAAGGCATTGAGTTTGATTCTAGGGTGAAATGGAAGCCAATGAAGAGAACTGCAAAGAGATGCAGCTGAAGAAGAGCGGTGGGAAGGAAGGATGAGTCTGGCTGGAGTGTTGATAATAAAAATTATCTATAGGTTGCTATCCTTCATATTCATTTAAATACATTTATATAATGGCTACTGCATATTAAAAAAAGTAGAATTCACAGTGGAGACAGAAAACTCGGTAGGCTAGTTATTTATTCCACATTCTATCCATAATTAAATATAAAAATCTTAATTCAAGACCTTCAAGCACTCTTTATACCTAAATACAGCATTGTTAAAAAAAAGCATTTAAAAAAAAGGATTTTTCAAAGTATAACAACATATTTTACATTTAGGTAACAAGTACAAATGAGCCCTACTCACACATACTTTGTCCACTGTAGTAAGTGTGGGATAACAAGCGGAATTTAAATGTTGCGTAGCATTTGAATTTACAAATTCACTTGGCTTCAGATATATGAAGCAATGCAAAAGGCATTGTACTGTACTTTGTAAGCAAAGAATTACAAATCAGGCTTTTTGTTAGTCAGCAGACTAATGGAAACTGACTTCTAATCAATGTCTTTGTGAAATGTACATATTAAAGATCTCAACCAGAGAGACATAATTAAAATGAACACTGCATTATAACTTGACTTTTTAACTTGTTGTGGTAAAGAAACAATGCTGCACAGACTTACTACATTACCAAGACATAAGTTTTTTTTCAAAACCTTGATTCTTTTTTTTTTAGTTATAGATTTTCTGGTGTGCTTGGGATTACTATCTTGTTGCATGACCTAATGTTGGCCAAACTTTAGTTGTCACTCAGATGAGCTCACATGTGACTTTGCTATACAAAGGAGTTCATGATAGACCCAATGACTACAAGGTGCCCAGGACCCGTGGCTGCAGGTCCAAATTCCTTCTTCATTGTGCTTGACGCTTGGTTTAGGTGATTGTGCTGATATGCTGTGTTTGGTTAAAGCCAAACATGGCTCTGTGCATGATGGCCAAACATGTTTTCCACTTGTGAATAGTCTTTCTTATATCAACAATTGCTTCCCTGGGAGTATCACTGATGTCTTTGCATCTTGGCACACTGACTAGCACACTGACAAAACTTCTGCTTTTATAGAGGTGGTCACACTTGCTGATGATGAATAATCACATTTGGTTAGCAGCACCTGACTAGTACCTATCCTGTTAATTCCTTTAGAAGTGGTAAGAGCAAGCATAATTTTTCACTCATTGCTTCTGCATTTTAACTGAGTCCTTGTTAAATAAATAAATAAAGACATGATATAATATAATATGTCATATGTTGTTAGTTTGCTATGGACCAGATGTTTTTTTTTTTTTTGTGTCCTGATAGACAAAACCTTGGACTTGAAAGAGGGTGTATTTTCTTTTTCTCACAACTTTCTCACATCTTGTAAGTTCCCAATTATGTAAACACAGTATTGGTACAACTATATTTATATGATGCCTGTCAAAAATAAATCATTTACACATCTTTTTCTGATCAGATCATGACACATAACCACGTTTTGACCACTGTAGCTCTATCAACACCTTAACTATTCATTAAATACAGCAAGAGTTATTCTAAAGAAATGAGTCATGTAAAACTAGAGCAGCTAATAATACACCTCAAATATGACACATAGATGACAAATTCAAATGCAAAAGCTGTTGTTCAGCTACTTTAAAAAGTTTTTCATTTTACCAATTCAGAATAACATACACATTTATCTCATTAGGATAGAATTTGAAGTGCAAAGAAAAGACACATTATATACTAAATTACACATTTATAAATGCCTATGTATGTGTGATAAATGTTTGGTTGAATTTGTATCATTCAAGAAAAAGACAGTGTTTATGGGGCAGGAGTGTTTTCCAAAAAATGTAGGGATTAACAATGTGGATAATAATGGATAATAATTGAATACATTTTTGTATTTCTAGGGCTTGCATTTTGGCATTCTTAGTTGCAGATTCTCCTCTGCAGGAATTATATTTGAAACACAAATTGAATGTATTAATGCTGTTAGATTTCTAAGAGTACTAGGTGCTAAGGCTAATGTTAAGGATCCTTAATGAAAACCAGGTGATCTATGCATTTAGGATCAAAAGAATTTTACATTTTTAATTTGACTCCTAAACTGGGTATATTTCAGATATTCACTGTATTATCATTAAAGATTCCTGGGTATAATTTATATTTACTTAACACAATATTACCTTAGAACAGAGGTCAGCAAACTCCGGCCTTTAGGCAAGATACGGCCTAGCCGGTAGTTTGTTCCATGCGGCTCTTGAGCCTCCTCTTGCTGTGGCTCCCTGAAGTGAATTCCGTCTCCTCCGCAATGCATACAGAGGAGAGGGAATGTTCCCTATTTACCCTGGCGGCCGAAGTGTTAACGCAAGCTGGGGTAAATAGGGGCGTTCCTGGTGGGGGTGCGGAACCATTAGGGTGGGACTCAAGAGAGATTCCAGCCTGGTAGGCTCCTGCCCACCCCTGAAATGGCCTAGTGGCCAAAAAAGTTTGATGACCCCTTCCTTCGAATAAAGTATCAGGATGTAGACAGCTATTCCAGTTGATGACTATATTCTCTTGACATCTTTTTATGTGAACACCTCTTTTGGTTAAATCTGATTAACTTTTAGGGTAGGAAATGAGGAGAAATCCTCCTAGCAAGGTGCAGACGGCCAAAAATACCCTGATGGAGGTATTGACCTTCCTTAGTGTATACAAAACCTAAAAAAAATTGGCTTGATATTTTAGTACACTATTTTTGTTATACTGAAGCTTCATGTATAAAGAATTTATATTTTTCTGCCACTCTTGTATTTTACAAGATAAATATCAATAAGCAAAGTCCAAAATTAAACATCAACCAGCTAGGTTATTTTAATGATTGTAAAATACTAAATTACTGAGAGATAAAATTTTTTTGGCTTTCACATGACCATGCACATCACTCTTTGAATCATTCAATAAAACCGGAATGTGCCATTTATGTAGCTTTAGGCTCTCTGGTGGACCATACCGCATTAATGACTAAGAGAAGTCATTTCTGACAAGGCACATGCAAGGCATTTATTTATGAACCAGCATTGTCCTATTCTGAAATTTCCTTATCAATCGCATAGACATGTAGAAGAAAACTCCCAACTTGCATTGAGATTTCAGTGCAAAAGGCAGCAGGTGGAAAAATGACAAGACTTTGAGTCTGTACATCTGTGAACTGGAGACACTGTAGTGTTTATGGCTGGTATACAACTCAAACAGTCCCTATAGCAAATTATATTAGCTCAGTGGATGGTAATTTACTCTGAGTGGGCTCTATAAAACCTATTTGGAGGATTATGTATGTTACGATAAAGCTATCTCCTCTATTTGTTTCCTCATTTTTATAAAGAAGAGAAAAGAAGAAACAGTATCTTCTTTCTATCTTTGTGTCCAGCATATATTTGCTCTGGAAGCAGATGCTGTTATTAAATAACTTAGGAAACATATAGCCCAGGTATGCTTTTTTCAGTCCGCAAGAAGGAAAATTAGTTTCAGAAGTTTCTCACCAGAAAGGAATCCACTGGTGTCTTGTTGCAGGCAAAAAAGAAATATACACCTTTCCAAGAAGTACAATAATCCTCACATCCCCTCCTCCTCCCTGACAAGAATAAAGATTTATTGGGCTGCTAGGCTACTACTACATTTAGCAACAGACGCCATGTGTGCAAAGGAAAACATCATTTTATCTGTAGGAAACCCAGCCGCCAAGATGACTTCCTTACTGTGCTGTACACATGTGTGGAATTTACAAGACAGCTGAGCAATGAGACCTTACCAAGGTGGCACACAGCTAAGCCTTTGCTAGTCAAGAAATTCACACACCTCTGCTAATCTGCTTGGTTTCCATTTTGAGACCTCTCCATGTAGAGGTTTGGAGTTTAAAATAAACAAGCTGTGGTAAAGATTTTTTAAAGGATATTCCAGGTGACTACTTTAGACTGTTGAATTAAAACCAAAGGCCATTGTGTCCTACACATTCCGAGTTTCCTCAGGAGAAAAATCTCAAGTACATGTAGTGCCACCTCATGAAATCCTGGTACAGGTAGTCCCCGGGTTACATACGATATAGGGACTGCAGGTTTGTTCCTAAGTTGAATTTGTATGTAAGTCGGAACAGGTACATTATTTTAATAAATGCAATTAGGACAGATGTTTGTCTCAACATATTATTAGGCAACGTGGTGCTGGTTACTGTATAGAATCCTCACTGTCAGTTAATCACAAACAAAGCAAAAAAAAAAACTTCTGGAGCAAGCTGTGCTTTGATATGCAAAAAGAAACAACTGCTGAGTTTGCCTTGGTCATTAAAGAGAGACAAAATGTAGCAGATCAGCTCAGCTCTTAAGATCACCCACAACCTCATTTGTGTTTAGCAAAATATTTCTTCTGCAAGTCATGCAAACCGCCCCCTTCCCCCATCAAGCCTCCGTCCTGCACACAAGCAAGCAGGGTATCCCCCATTCGTATCTAGGAGTTGTCCATATGTCGGATGTCCTTAACTCAGGGACTACCTGTACTATATTTCAAAAATAAAAAATACCTCTGGAAATCATGGTTTTTGGTGGAGAAGTCCACCAAGCAAACATAGGCTTTACATTTTGTATACACTTTTAGGTTACCTTTACATAAAAGTCTTGCCTGTTCATTTTCAACAGAGCAGCTTTCACAATGTCCCTCCTGTGGATATGTTTTTTTGAAAAAATGCAAACCAGCAAAAATGGTTTCCTGACTGCTCCATGTCAAAACATGGGTTAATCTTTTTTCACTCCCACTCTCAGGTTCAATCTAGATAAATTCATGGTGGTCCATACAACTGGTGTTCTTTCTTTTTTCCTCATGTGTACTCTCAGCACTGGTGTAGCCACCTACCTGGCTTGAGTAAGTATGTGGCTGTCCAGGTGAAGTCACCATTGTGCGGTTGGAGGAAAGGGAGCCCCACTGCTGGTGCCTCAAGACATGGTATAGTCCATAATAAATTAAATAAATTCATCTGTGGCTCAGATGTATGGTAATCTCTCTATGTGTGGGTTATGATGTGACTCTGGGAATCTGCCTAATGGGTATGCTGGTGAGACACCTCAATTAAAGCTTTACATCCTTTGTGTATACCATAGGAATTCTTGTATGTGGAGCCGCTAACACATTGGGTCTGATTTACTAAAGCTCTCCAAGGCTGAAGAATACACACTTTCATCAGTGAACCTGCGTGATCCAGCAAACCTAGAATGGATCTTGTCCAGGATTGAAAACATTTGCTAACAAAAAGCAAATGACCATTCCGGGTTTGCTGGATCACCCGGTTTCACTGATGAAAGTGTATCTTCTCCAGCCTTGAAGAGCTTCAATAAATCAGGCCCAATATGTGAATACATACTTCCAGTAGGTTATCAAAGACCAGCAAACTTTACCTCAGCAGTACTCTGCAAGAATATCTGAAAACCTTGGCACCTACTGTTTATTTAATTCAGAACAACTCCTTTTTTCCCTTGGAGGCTACCCAAGAACAAGGCCGTGGTGACTCCCAGATTGTCCATACCATCTGTATAGTTTATTAGACAAATGGTTGGAAAACCTTTTAGGGGTCACAGCTCATTCACAGCATGTCCTCTTCCTGCGCAACAGCTATTGAAGTGTCACCTACTGTAGGCAGCAATCAAGTATCTACTCACACATTATTTCATTACTGCATTGAACTGGCAGCCTTAACTGCTCTTCATTTTGGTCAATAACGTCTGTCTACTGGTTCTCTTGTGAGCTTTAAGTATTTCTGAACTTCCCTCCCTGGATGTGCTAGGTATTTTCCCATTGTATGTTGACATGGAGCAGTCAGGTAAAGGGAAAATGTAGTACCTACCATCATTTTCCTTTCCTGATAAGCTCCATGTCAGCATATATACCCACCCAAGTTACGGAACACTAGGTGTTTAGACCGCCTTGAATTTATCTAATTATGTCGCGTGAGTGGAAATAGAAAGGAATTACCCCTATTGTGTGCTGACATGGAGCTTAACAGGAAAGGAAAATTGGTGAATGGTAAGTAATACATTTTCCTTTTTCTTGGTTGACAATCAAGGGCAGCTTGTAAAATATCACCCTCATGGATGTTTTTTGTAAAAGTGCAAACGTAGAAACCTGCAAACCTGGCTTCCTAGCATACCAAGTAATCCTATCAAGGGTTTCTGGAGACCAGCATTTAGTGCACTCTGCATAAAACATATGTAGGATATGAACATAAGGCAAATATGAAATTATCCTTCACTTTTCTGATGTATTCCTGTTGATGAAATAAAATTGATTTTCACTGACATTGAAATTACCTGAAATATATCATTTCAAAACCTTTGACACTAAAAGGTAAAACTTGAAATTGTGCTTGTTGATAGATGTGCTACCCTGTAAGATGCAGAAAGAAAGATTGATGGGGAGTGGGGAGTTGAAAAGATGCTTATTTTCATTTTGGGATAAAACAAGAATAAACAGGGTTGCTAAACTTTGCTAACCAACAAATCTAGAGATAAAACTGACTGTTGCTTACTGAAGCTCAATTATTTTAAGGTTTTGGTTTTCCTACCAACTAAAGAAAAACATTAAATAAAGTAGAACTCCAGTCTACAATAGATAACAATGAACCACCTCACTGCAGTATCATTCTGGATATTTTCCCCGTGGTACTTTTATGCTACTAGCTGTTATCAGTCTGATGGCCAGCATTATTCCACTTATTCCATTATTCCAATTTAGCATCAGCTGATATCTCCACACTAAGAAGAATTGCATCTGCATGTGCAAAGCTCTTCTCATTTCTTTAGCCATCCTTGCTGCCATCTTTCATGACTGACAGAACAAATGACAGGACCTTTGTCCAGGTGGATGCTAGTGTGGAGAGATCAGCCAAAGCTGGATGAGAAGCACCCACCACTGGATGACTCATCTTGGTCTCCTATGTACATCACAGCTTCCTCTAAGGGTAAGTATTAGTTTAAAGGATTTTGTTCTATAGCGTTGTGTTATTAATATTAGGATTTTTTAAGTTATACTATGTACCCTTACCCATTCCCCAGTGTGAAGGGACAGATATCTGGGGGTCTCTATATTAAGGAGGGCTTCCAGTGTCCAAACAAGTTTTCCACCAACAGACTCCAACAAAACAGGGTTTACTTTTTAGGAATGAGCTCCTCTACTGTTTATAGCAAGTATGGGTCTCCTATTTACCAACAGGGAAGGGGTCTAAATACCTTTTGCCCCCTAACTTTTTTGGTAAACCAGATTCCAGAGGACTTTTTATGGATAGTAGAGGGGAACCAAACCCACTCAATTTCCCAATTTTTATACCCAAAGAGATCCCAAGACTATTTAAGGTTCTGGTTTGAGTATTAGTGGGGCTCCGTGCTGTTTGTTTAATTTTTTGCAAAAAATAAAGAAAAAGAGCTTTAGGGCTGAACAAATCTGACAGTTTTCACAGTTCACAGGTTTAACTGGCTGAACCATGTTGGATTAATTTTCCTCTGAGATTTGACTTTGGCTACGAATCAACTCGAACACTGAGGTCAACTCGTGTAAACTGTCAGCAAACTGAATAGAGGCAAATTCAACCAACCCTAGTCAGCAGGGGGAACCAGTGAGAGCTGTTAGGCAACCCAGGAGAGGGGGAAGGCAACACCAGGTGGGTGCACTGGAGTGATGAAAAGAAATATTCTAAAAGGAGGAAGGTGGTCAGTAATAAGTATGTTGGCCTGCTGCCAGTCTAATCACTGACCCACAGTTTGGGAGTGTTTACAGTACTATTTTAAGCCGAACTCAAGACAAACAGCTTGATAAGCTAAACTAAATACAAGGAGATAAATGCACAGATTAAGTAAAATTTTACTTATGGGCAGACCTCATTTTCCTTTGCTGTAGTTCAGTAACTTTTACAAATATTACAGAAAAAAAAATAAAGCAAAACTCCAATTAGCATATTTTTGTACTGTAGCACATCTAAAATGCTGCCTGTGCTGCTTCTCCTTACCCAGGCAGAGTACTGCTGTATATCAGTACAGCTGTTTGCCTAAAGTTTAAACTTTAAGCTTGAACTGATTTTTACATTAATAATATATGTTCACTAAATACTGGCAACTGCTAACACATTTTTGTATTAAAGGTACTAGTTCTCTTTTCAAAAAACAATACAGTTAAATAAATAAATGATCACTTTGATTTTCCTGTGAAAACCAACCAGATTACCCTGCTGCCATGAAAAAGAAAGACTCAACAATAATGGGGCCAGTAATTTTCCACATCGTAGAGCAAGCATGAACTTAGTGCATTCATTTTCCATAGACATCAAAAACAACTTTGTGTGGAAAAAATCAATTTTTCCATCTGTGATTAAATAAAAACATGCTTAGTTTTTCACATTTACTATACACAGCTCCCAGTTTGTGGGGAGAATTGTTAGCTGCATTCTATCACACATCACAAATTAGAGAAGAAAAAATAATAATAAGAACTCCTGTGTTACTACTTGTAGAATTTACTCACTGATTACATTTGGTTTATATAAAGCAGTCACATGCCACTATACAGGGCAATCTTCTACTGGTGGGCTCCCAGTCCATGGGTTGTTTTGTGACCAATATTATAAAATATGTAATCTATATAGAAACAACACTGATTATGTGTACATGGATTATGAGAGAAGGCTTCTGTGCTAACAATAGATTCTCCAGTAGCGTCTAGTAATAGTTTAAAGCCCATGTATGAGTAAGCAAAACTATTGGGAAGCATATTAGTCACTGAATAGAAATCTTCGCTTCAATAAAGAGAAAATTGTCTTTTTTGATGATCATTCAATTATTTCAATAAACTAATTTCCTAATGTATGAGTAAACTGTGAGAATAATCCCCTGCAAACACTTTTGTAAAATCAGTTTAAAGATGCACTTGGGGGCTAACAACATGCATGCTTCATACTGTCTAGGGGGAATACATTTGGGGAGTCAGAAATGGAAAAGGATCTGGGGGTTCCGGTAGATCTAAAGCTAGTAAAGTACTTTCTTGTATTAAAAAAGGAATAGACTGCAGAGATGGAGACATTATCCTGCCCCTGTGCAAAGCATTGGTCAGACCACATCTGGAATATGCAGTCCAGTTTCGGGCACCAGTTCACAAAAAGGACATTGTGGAATTGGAGAGAGTGCAGAGAAGGGCAGCTAAACTAATAAAAGGAATGGAAGAGCTCAGCTATGAGGAGAGATTAGCTGAACTGAATCTATTCTCCCTTGAGAAGAGACGTATAAGGGATGATATGATCACCCTGTATAAATATATAAACGGTCCATATAGAGAACTCACTTTGAGATCAATACAAAGAACAAGAGGGCACTCTTTGCATCTGGAGGAAAAGAAATTTAGGTTCCAGATAAGGAAGGGATTCTTCACTGTAAGGTCTGTGAAAATGTGGATTCGGCTCCCTCAGGATGTAGTTTCAGCAACTACTATAGATCGCTTTAAGCTGGATGCTTTTCTAGAAGCACAGAATATAACTGGGTATTAAGGCTTAAAGTAAAGGTAACAAAGACTGTTGATCCAGGGAACATCCGATCAGGAAGGAATTTTTTTCCCCTGTTGAAGCAAATTATACCAGGGTTTTTTTTCTTGCCTTCTTCAGGACCAACTATGTCTTATAAGGTTTTATATCTCAGATATGTTTATTTCCCAAGAGGTTGAACTTGATGGACTTATGCCTTTTTTCAACTTAACCTACTATGTAACTATATAACTATGTATGCAATTGAATGGGGTTTGAAAATTCTAATAATTCCAAAACCAATTACATGGTACATAAAATGTGTGCAAATTATTGTTTACTTTTTCAACAAACTATCAGCACTGAAAGTGACTGGTTAAATGTAGGCATTCACTGTGTGTGATGTTTTGTTGCATCAAACTATTATCCCTTACGTCCACTCGGTTAAAATGTTGGAACTTTTAATTGCATGAAAAGTTTGTAATAGGAAACATAGACCAGAGCAACCAATCTGCAATAATTCCTATTGATCTTATACATTTATTAAAGTTGAAATTTGATTTTCTACTATGGTTAACTACAGAGTTTGCTGTGCACTATAATATTTGAGAAACCCCCTAGCAGACTTGAACACATGTTCCATTAAACACAAATATTCAATTATGTGTGTATAATTTAACTGGTGGAATGGCGTCTCCGGTAACAGGTGGCCCAAGCATTTGCAATAAATGAACAGTAAGAAGTAATTTCTAAGTTACTGCTGTTGATATAAAATTCAGAAATGCCACAGACATCTAAAAATAAAAACCATCTGAAAAGGAAATAAACTGCTGTGCTGGAAGCATTGTTACATTTCAACTACAGACTGCCAAATATATTTAGTAAAAAAAAAGTAATTAACAGGTTAACTTTCTGGGAAACTGTATACTTTCTTTTCTCAAATTCCTTTTAGGTTTAGGGTGCCTGCAAGGGAAACACTTTAATGGAAAACATTTCTGATTGAGTAGAAAAAAAGAAAGAATAAAACTGAGTTTCAATGTAAAATCAGGACAGGGTGTGTCTGGATTACTAAGAGATGGGATTACACTCACTATAGAACTACAAAGACAGACCCTCAACGATTCTGGTTGCACTTATTAGATAACTGTTAGGACAACTGGCCACCAAGCTGAGAGAAGAAGATAAGTAATTATGGCGGTATGCATGGAATCTTCAGCAGCATATACATGAGTAACCATTTAAGTAGACCACTTTACTATTGTTTGTTAAATCGGTTGTAAGCAACACAACCCTACATGAAGCATAAAGCAATGTTCAAGAGGTTTATCTATCACCCAGGAAGAAGGTGTAGAAGAAGGGTGAGCTAAGTAACTTTAAAAGGACACCCATTCACAACTTTATTTTTGTTTTTCAGTACAGCTGCCATCAGGTAGACCTCAAAACATTAGTTGCTTACAAACATTATCCAATAAGTTGACAACATACTACTGCCTATCCAGGACAGGTTTTTTTTGTAATGAGGTTGTGGTATTTAGGCACTTTTTCAAGAATTCAGATGTACCTTTGTTTTATTGTTTTGATGTCCCTGACACCAAAACTATACACTATGGTTGTATTATTGCTCCTTTCTTCTGCTTGTTTTTTCCTTTATCATTATATGTATATATAAGGATATACATGTATATATATCCCTATATATGTTGATCTATTGGAAGCCTAATTACAAATCCCCTCATATTCATGTTTTATGTTGTAAACCCCCTGGAAAACCAATAAAAAAATTTTGAAATTAAAAAAAAAAAGGATACCCGGATCCAAGTGCAGCATAGGCAAAAGCTGAATTGACTGTGAGAAAATAGAAAAATAGATATGTTGAGAGATGGAGTCAGTAGGAGGGAAAGGGCTGATTTGTGGCCGCGGAGACAAGAAACATAAAGGTTGTAGAATAATGAAAGTGCCATTCCAGAAGAGATGCTGGAAGCAGTAAGATCATCAGGGGTAAGCGAGAGACAATAGATAGGTAAGTTAAGTAGGTTACCTCCCACCCCTGGTATTATATTTTAACTAGTGTGTTCAGCTTTGGAGTTGGCCTTGTAAAGCAAATGCTGGCCAGCATTCACACAAAATTTCAATATTATGGTGGAAAATTAGGACTGACATCTAGAATAGTTTATGCTGGAGCACTGATGTAATCATCCCCAGCAGGAGACAACCTTGTTATTGGGGCTTATCTCCTTATCCAGCATCTCATAGGACACATAGAAGTGTGATCATCATTGAAATTCCTCTCACTGGAGATGCCATATCTGCAGAACAGGTTCTCATTACAAAAAGATGTGGAGCTTCCACTCGTGCCCGTAGGATAGGTGCTGTCCATGCAAGTAGGGTCTCACCATCTCTAGCCATGATGACAAGAACCTATGCCAGCAGTCATTCAGCATTTGGAGGGATGTAAGTGGAACAAACACCAGTGAGAAAAGATTTGGATGCAAACCAGAGAACAAAAATGGGCAACATGGTTGGCTCGGAGGCCAGCACTCACGCCTTTGCAGTACTAGGTCACAGGTTTGAATCTGAGCCAGTTAGAAAATAAAAGACACCAGTGAGAAAAGTTTTGAATGCCTGCAGTGCAAAGAATGGAATGTGGGCCAGGACACCATCTAAAAGAAGTTTGTATGTTTTCCTTGTGTTTGCATGGGTTTCCTCCAGGTGCTCCACCCTAATTCCAAAAACATGCAATTAGGTAATTGGCTTCCCCTAATAATGACATATGGCTATGTTAGGGACATTGTATTGTGAGTCCCTCTGAAGGACAGTTAGTGACAATACTATGGACTTTGTAAAGTAATGCATAATATGTTGGTGTTATATAAATACAATAATAGCATCCTATTTATTGCTGGAAACATTAGTTTACAACAATGATCCAATGATTTATACTGTACTTAACAAAATGAATCAGCTATATTGACTCACTTCTGAGTAAACAGTAAACCTAAACTATACGACAAAATGCCCGTTACTCTTTGACAGCCTTTGACAACGGAAGGGTTTAATCCTTGGCCAAACAGTATGTGGTTTAAAAACTGCTTGGGCCATTACAGTCTCTTTACACCAACTATCAAGCAGTGGACCTGACTTTGTTCAAAAGGGCACATTCATCCTGGAACAGAAAAGGGCTACAAACCTGAATACACACTATTTTAATGGACAATATAATTACAACATCAAAAATAAAACATATATGTGAATGTTTTAAACTAATTCTGCAAAATCAGTAAGTAAAGTCAACTATAAAATAGGTTGTACATTTACGAACTGTAAATAACGAGAAAAATATGATAATATATAGTAGGAAAAGAAGAAGACCACTTGTCTTACTATATACATATTTGATAGAGTTTAGACAATATGCCACAAAAGACAATATGCTGTTTTTTTTTTGCTTCTTTAGAAATACATAGTGGCTTTAAACAAACCATGTCAGTCACGCACCATCTAAATTATGTTGTTTAGTGAATTGACTAACCTGCTTATGAAAAGTTAATGTACATTGAATAAATCCTCCTTCAACTGTGCACATCATAGAAGATATTTTTAGTATTTAGTGTTTATCTCTTTAGGATTTTAACTCTTTAAGGGCTTTTATAGGGTCCGGGACTATAAGCCAATAATATCCATCTACATATATGTATAGTCAAGTT
The DNA here is from genome assembly GCF_032062135.1 of Pyxicephalus adspersus. Lineage (NCBI taxonomy): Eukaryota > Metazoa > Chordata > Amphibia > Anura > Pyxicephalidae > Pyxicephalus > Pyxicephalus adspersus. Next base: position 83,726,337 of record NC_092858.1, on the reverse strand, counting down.
GACTTTTATCCTTTTTTGCTCTCTTGCATATTACTATATCATTCTTATTATTTTCAGTTCATCTGAAATAAGTGGTCCGTAGTTGAAAAGAATTAATGAAAGTTGATCATAAAAAAGATATAGTTTTACATGTGATAACTTTGAAATAGCACAAAAACTGGTAAACTGTATGTCATTTTTTTAAAGCAGATTCTCCATATACTGAATCAATGAACAAATCCATGAAACAAGCCTTGTCAAGGTCAACTATTTGAAGAGTTAATTCATCCCCCATGTTATCCACCCTTTGGTCTTTTCTTTAGAATAGTTCCCAGTGACAGGAGAAAGAATGAGTATTGTACACACAGCTCTGTTCAGTTTTATGGAAAAGGTGGAGAATGTGTGAGTGGCACCCCACTGTGTTCTCCTTTTTGCGCAAGTACAATGGTTGGTCCCGTTTAGGGCAGGTTGCTGAACAACATTGAGGATCTGCTATACATGCTCTCGATTTTTGTCCTAAATGAGCATGAGCCTTCATCCCTGGCAACAATCATGTAGCACCACCACATTGTTTTAAAGTGCAACACTGAGAACTCCTTAAGATAGGGGCCAGTTGTGGTACTTACCTTAGACAGTGGAAAAAATATTCTTTATAAGGGCTTTTAGTAGTCTAGTTTATTTCATGCATGCTACCTTGTTTTTCCTGTGTCGCTCCCCCTTTCCTTTCTATTATGTTTGGGTTCCTCTGATCTTTAACCATGGATTTTAGGGTAGATAGGCAGGTATTTTTAAGAGAGCGGTTGGAAGCACAAATGTGAAAGTGTTGCCCCACAATGGGGCTGTAATAGCAATATTCTTCACCAAACTCCTTTAGGTCTAGCAGGGTCTCCAATCGATGGTTGCCTCCTAAACGATATCCCCAAGTCTCATACAACTCTTACATTGTTTGCAGTCTCAGATCTTCTGTTGGATGTTTTCAGTTAAGATTTCTGTACCATTGCCTTATTTGACTTGAGGTCTCTCAAATATCAAGTTCACCGCCACTGGTATGTACAGCTGTGTTTACCCCCCTAGCCAGCTAGGAAGAAAATGTAGGTGGGTGGCATCCCCTGTACCAATGTACCCACTTTTTCAGAGAAGTGCCAGGTGGTGCACCCAGCTAAAAGGGGCTGTGGAGAACACTGTACAGTATATGTTCTCTCTTAAAAGCTAATAATTGCAATATGAACTTACCATGTTAAAAAAACTTTCTGAACTCATCTACCCTCCAATTGTGTGTTCCCCACCCTCTAGATTGTAAGCTCTTTGGGGCAGGGTCCTCTCCTCCTGTGTCACTGTATTCATCTGTCATTTGCAACCCGCATTTATTGTACAGTGCTGCATAATATGTTGAAGCTATATAAATACTGTTTAATAATAAAAATTATAACTACTGACCTGGGCAGGTAAATTCAGAATTCCTGATGTGTAGATTGATTCTGGGTCAGTTACCAGAAATTACGAAGCTGATTTCCATGCACATGTGAAAAAAAACAACAATTTTTAGTTTTATGAGTTTTAAAAGAAAAAATAATTCATTGCATTTTATCACCTGGCCAGCCGTACTTAGACTTTGGGGAGGATTTCCCTGTCCAGTCACAGAATGGGAAGAGGTAGGTGACCTAGCTATATATTACATTGCTGCCAGAGAAAATTCAGGTCACCAGACTTGCCATGGGGTCTGGCAAATTTTAGTAATGGATGGGCAGAAATCCTTTGGTGGGACATACAAATCCTTTGGTGGGACAGTTCCCACAAATATATTTCAATGTTTTTTTTAGCAGTTGGCCTAAGTTCTATTACTGAATTAGTACAATAACTATGCAGTTACCATTGTCAGAAGGAAAGGTCAGTAGAACAAACCTCCATATTTTCAATGCACAAGATTTTCTTTCCTTTAAAAAGAAAATTAGGATTTGGTAAAATAATTACTGCTAAATCGTATAAATAATATTCTTTATGGAAAAGGGAATTAAATATATTAGAACAGAATAATGCCTTTTAGCATGATATTCCTTAACAACTATATTAAAAAAAATAAAATGTTAGAATAAAAAAAACACATCTGGAACTCAGCCCCACACCATATAATATAAGAAGAACCTGGTGACTTTTTGGTGAAATATAAGTGAATAGGTCTTGTTTTTAAATAGGCGTTTCATTAATAAAAATTATTAGTCTGTCTTTTCTGTGGAGAAATTGTGTCGACTGTGTTTTGACCCTCACTAATGTCCTTGGGTGAACCAACATTTTCTGCACAGAGATAATGAAAAGCACACGTGAATATATTGCATTCTGTAAATTAGAAGCGTATTTGTATGCTGAATAAAAAATGACAATGATAATATGTAAATTGATGTCTTGCCAAAGACGTTATGTCAATGTAGTTATGGGTTACTTGTGTTCTTGTAGTTTATTAAATGTAACTAAACACCAACATTTTTTAAAAAATACCTTTGCATACCCCAGCACTTTCCATGTCTGTATGCTAGCTTTTATTTTCAGTATTCAATTGAAAAAGAAGTCTCCTCTTCCTGTTTTTGGGTGGCTACATTTCTGTGCAGGGTCCTTTGGGGACTTGTTGTACCCCCCCATATGCATATTCATAGTAGACATCTGCATAAAGCCTTTTGTGCATCTATAGTACACCGCTACCTACCCAAGTTGGAAAGTACAGGAACACAATGCAACCTGAATTGAGTTAAAATGGAGCATACTCCAGGCATGTGCAGCATGCTGTGCATCCATGCATATAGAATAAGTAGATTGAAGTTGTAAAATACTCAGCATCATACAGCGCAATCCACACATTTCATCATGGGACAGGTATTCCTTATATAACTGCTTTACATGATGCTTGTGTATTTACTTTCTTTTTGAAAGGGTTTTTTTTTCCACCATTGTATAAAGGCAGTACTAAAGGAATATATTTACATATCTGATATACAAATAATGAAATATTATTCCACCTGCCAAAAAAATTGTAATTCAGCTTCACACAATCCTACCACAATGGACTATATCCTGAATATATACCCTTATTAAAATAGATGTCTACCATAATTTTATTTTTTAATAATAAAAAACACAGGCAAAATAACCTTAGTGATCACACCAGGAACTCAGTTCTGTTCTATGTACTTTATAGTCATTTCATGCAGGGGAGTGTTGTCACCATAAGACAGGAAATGTGTTACTTGTGTTAGGATAAAAATTAAAGAATAAAGCCTGATTATACTACTCTTTGATCTTGTTTTTTGAGTACACTAGTGAATAATATAAACAAAAGGATGCATTTAATGAACAAAGTGCATAAAATTAGACTTGACAATACAGTGGAAAAAGTAGAATGAAAACTTAAGTATATCCTTTTACTTTATAAAAACAACATGAAAACATGAGAAGCCAGTGATAAGCTTCCTGTGGTTTCAGAACTCCTCATGAAGTGCAGGTAAATGTAATGTATAGCTTCTTTCAGACAAACAAGCAGAAAAACAGAGCTGTGGGACATTTCAAACAGGAATGACCGCAGTGACTTTCCACATAGGTTTCATGCTTGTTCTTTTATTGTTAAGACTGGGCAAGAAACATGTTTGTGGAAAGGTGAGGAGTTCAGGGTACAACTCATAAGGGGTTTAAGCCAGCATGTGCAGTAGAAGAACAAAGCTTTGGCAGCAGATGCAGTTCTCATTAGAGAGAGAACAATGACAGGTATAAAGGGTATTATAAAATCTCTGGTACTATGGATACTTTTCATCTCAGGGGGATTTCTTCTTTTTCCTGGAGTCTACTCAGCACAGAATGAACCGCTAACCTATTGAATCAAGTACTTGGGCAGCTCAAGGTCTTACATTTCATACAATTTCACCGAAGCTCTCATTAAGGCATAAAGAAAATGAATGTTGCCCTTAAATAATGAGCAAGGATTGTGGTGCTTCATCCAAGGTAAAAGCCCTTAAAGACAGATTTTATTTCTAAAAGGGTGAACTGTGATGTGAAAATAAAATAGTTGGCACTTAGAAAAGAGAATTATGTAGAAAAGCACTGTACCAAAAGAAAGTCTGTTCAGTGGATTACTGCACCCTTGTGCAGTTAGATATTAGTAGTATAATTATGTACATAAATCCAGAATCATCACAAAAATCACATCCTTTAAAGTAAAAACAAAACTTCTTTATTTTAGTTTTGGATGGATATGGGAACAGTTCTCCTCTGTTTAGTTTTTAATGTTGACTTTTCCTCTGTTTATACTGGTTACCTTGACCAAAACAGAAAGTAGGGAGGTAATCTAAGATTTTATAGTTGTCACAACAAACTTCCGTTGGGGACTTCATTGTGTCTCTTGAACAGGAAGTAAAATTTCACCAGTGGTACACAAAAAAATAAAGCGGCTGAAATTGAAATGAAATATCATGCCAGGCACACCACCCTCTTTCCCATCCCTACCACTGTTGTAGCCCTCACTACGAAATCAACACCCTTACTTCCTTCACTACCACCACACCAGCTCACCCTAACAACACACCAGTCCCCACTGCTCTTACCATTGCTGTGCCAGCTACACCCACTACTGTTGTAATTACCATTAAGCTGACAACACACCCCATGTAACTATTATCACCATCATGCCAGCTATACATCTCCTCCCACTATTACAAAGCAACAACACCACATCAGCACCCTCCTACTCTTGCCATGATCATACCAGTCATCAACCACTTACACCTTCACCACCATGCCAGCTCCCCCTCTCATTAACACCACCATGCACAATGCACCCGAAATCTTGACAACATTATGCCAACTGCCCCCCCCCCCATGCTAGTTTTTCACACCCATTACTATGTTAGCCTCCCCACTTACGTTTGTAATCACCCTACCAGCTATAACTCACCACTTACGCCACAATGGCACTCAATCCCTCCTCTAACCCTCATCACCAATGGTGCCAATCAAATCCCAGGCCCAGGGGCATTACAGCAGTCTCCAGAATTTTCATTGGTGGCCTTACTCTGCCTTTTCCTACTGTACCTCAACCACCTGCCCAACCCTCTACCAACATTACTTTTTCCCCACTCCCAATGTATAACACCATTACACAGCCACCTTCTACACTGACAATAATCTTTCACTGCTTCAAATTCTCCACAGGCACCCTTAAGAGGTTATGTAACATTATTATGTACAGACAGCTACTGTCTGTAGAAATACGGTATACTGAATAGAGGTAATCTGATATTTTAGAAATGCTTAATGCAATTTCTGAGACATATTGAAGCAATCTAATAATTGATTAAATTGGACAAATACAGGTCAAGGGAACATAAATGCACCTCCTCCCCACTCCTTTATTAGGAAATAGCACTATATGTCTGGAATAATCAAAGTATAAAGTAATACTGATTTTTTTTTTCTTTAGAAGAAGTCAATTTTGTGACAACTAATGTGAAGTCAGGTCGTTCTGAAAGTTTTATTTTTATGTGGTTACTGGTAATCTAAATTATTTTGATATGTTCATGATAAAATTTTAACATTTTTTAATTTATGTTTCTTTGTGATCTATGCTACTTTATTGGAATCTGAATAAAATGTTTTGTAAAGTTTAGGTTTCTATGGGAGAGGATGCTCATTATGCAAAAGCAATACATCAAAATTAATGTAAGTTGCATTTTTGTGTCGACATAAATGGGACACCCAACACACATTAATGCTCTATAAACACAGACATGTGCTTTTTTGGCCAATACACGTCAGGTATTACCAGCACCATTAAAAACAATGGAAAAGCTGTGCAATGGTGTTGATAAGTGCAAATCACAAAGATGTGGATTGGGCTAATGAAACATCTCAACTAAAGGTACTTTACAGTTCTCCTAAATTTAAAAAGCCAAACGATTGTGCCACGTGCCTAGTTATACATTCTCTATAGTTTACATAGGAAAAAATTGCAAAGTGACCTGCTCTTCTTTTGGCCTTCAGAGTCCCGTCAGAATTATAAACCATTGTTGGTTTTATTGAAGATTATTAGGGTCATGATATGCTACATATAAACTACAACCTAGGAAATGTAAAACAGTTTTAGTAAAATGACGAATTGACAACTATGCCAAATTTCCTGAAACATATATATAACTAAATATATATATGCATTAGTATGGATCCATGTCGAAATGTTAACATTAAACTATATTAGCAATCTTGATGTGTTTTAATAAAGAGTTAGGGAAAGTACTTTGCTAGATTTTCTTAACATCTGCTTATATAAAAAACCTAAGAATTTGGTTACCGCATATCTCCTAAGGAGAGGACCAGCGGTCAGACTGACCACTCTTCCCCTTCAGCAGAGACTATATAGTCAAAGCCCGGTTTTGTGGTCTTTCAAGCAGCAATGGAGAGAGATTGGGGTTCGCTTTTTTCACAGAAAATGTAATTATTGCAGTCCTTTATTGGCTCCTAATTTATCCAGCATCCATGTTAACATTGCTGGGATGGATAGACCTATTTCAATATGACATAATGTGCAACAATATGTTCCAGTACATAACTGATTTCTATCCAGCAAACTTTAAATTTGTTTGCCTGCAGTAACCCTAAAATCATTTTTTTTAATATGTTAAATATTTGAATGTGTTTACTGATCTGTTGATGCTATTGTTTCAGAAACTAACATAGTTTACTGATAGAAAACTTGGCACATCATTATCACATAACTGCTACCTCAAAAAAATCTCTTGACAACATTGAAAATTGTTCAGAAATCATCCACACAACTTTATGGAATATAGAAATGCTACTTACAAAGGTCCTTGATAACTATTTTGTTCATGTTTACATATGTGTTTAGGGGCTGTCACAATGATCGCAGTGTTCAGCACCCAGTGCCTCAGTATACATTCCCTGAAAAGCAAGACATACAGCAAGGAGCTGCTGACATTATGTCAGGGCAATGTCCCCTTCAGCAATGCTCTATGAAAGGGCCATGATCCCAGAAACATGCGGCATTTTAATACATAAAGATGTGTTTTGATTTTTACAGGGCTAGTGGTCTTTTAGAATTTTGGGTAGAGATTTACCCAATCTGCATTTGGAGCTGCACAGCTGAAAATTCTGGTGGCCTTTTAAAGTACAAAAGGAATGGCCTACCATGTACAGTTCCTATGGACACATGGATCATATTTATTGCTACCACTAACATTACTAGCATTCGTTTGTTTTATACAAAACATGTTTAACAGTTTACACCTGTGTTTTACTCTTTGAAAATAAGGTGTGTTAATATTTGAAAACCACTAACTATACAGATTCTACATTCACTGTGAACCACTAGTTTGTAGAAATTCTAGACATGTTAGCATGCATAGAAGTCAACACATTTGTTCAAATCCCATCTGGCTCTATTTATAAAATTTTGTACGTTCACCTCATTTGTGTATTCTCCTCATGTCCATATGGGTAAGCCAGTTTCCCCCATTGCATTTTGCTATGTTTTTTGTGATCAAACAGGCCCTAAACAATATGTATATTCATAGAGGGAGCGGAAAAGAGAGAGAGAAAATGCTAACCAATAATTTTACAAAGGAACAAAGCTGATGTTGCTGCTGTACCCTAAGATGCAAGACTTATCTGCAGTATCACAGTCATTTTCCTCCATGTGCTAAAGTGTTCCTATGCAAATATTCAAAATAAAAAAATGCATAGGCCAAGATCTTCCATCTCCATCTTCAAATGTTTGGGCTTGTCAACAAATTTAAATGTTTAAATTTAGTGATCACTAGGGACGGGGTAGATTTGCTATTATTATTACTCTGTCCAAGTAAAAGTGAATGAAATCTTTTATTTGGATAATGTAGTGAATGGTTAGAACCTCTGTCAGGGGTCTGTGTCCCTTTTAAAGATATTGTGAATTGTCCTGATCACTATTGACACTGGAAAAGAAGATGGAGACCAGAAAAGGAATAGATATGATGTTTTCTAATATGGACACTGATTCTTGTAACAACTATGAGGGATGTCCCTCATACTGGAAAGAGGAAAAAGCAGAACAGACAGTCAGGCAGTTGTATAGCAATAATCATGTGATTACTGGGGGAATATAGATGAGAATAGAGAAGTTAACTGCACTTATTACTTCTTTGAAGTTTCTAAGCATGAACAAACATTGAGAATGGCTGAATTACCATAATCAACCACTCTGCTTTATAAACTGGAGGAACAGCTAAGCATCCCCTCAGCCAACCAATCTGTCTGTGTAGGGGATTAATACAAGCACAGATAAGCATTTCCATCAAAGGTGCTTATAATTGCAAGCAGAAGCTTTCTAACAAGTTGGAACATTTCTCAGACTGACTGCAGATTGTTTGAATTTGTCTAAAAAAGAGTAGGGTTTTACACTGCATGTGCATGAAGTTTATGCCAGTTTCCTTTGGCACATTATCTAAGTGAACTTGGACAGCTCTCTTAAAGTGTACAGTCCCTGGTGGCAGATGTGCCAGTGTATGGCCACAATATGTTGCAAATAGTCCATCTGTCAACAGGAGATGAATTTCCTGCTGATACGCAACTAGTTTAGTAGGTATAGAGTATAACCTAGATTTAAAATGTTTGCTTTACTGAATTACCAAACTACTGAAAAGATTTTTATCAACATTTGCTAATGCAAGCGATGATCATTTTAGGTTTGACTAATAATCTGTCCAAATAAAGTTCAAATACATCTCAATTTAATAAACTGTGATTATTTCCTTTTTTCCCTTTAACACAGGGTTAAGGATCTTTATTTTTTGTGTGACTATAAAGTTTAAATCTCATTGGAATCTGTTTAAATTACCTTAAATAACTTAAAATAACTTAGTAACAATATCCTGGTGGGTTGGTTCTGAATTGAGCCTTTTGTCCCCTCATTTTATACAAGGTTCCCCATGACAGAAATATCGGTTTATATATTTTTGTTTTATCATAGTAGTGTCCATTATTTCCAGGTCTAAAGTGATTCCACAAACCTCAATGGTCTGGTGATGTATGATAACCAACATTCTTTAAAACGCCTATTTTCTAGTGCTAAGATCTGCTCTGCCCTCAACTCTCCCAGCAAATGGCATACATATTTTTCATTCTTGTTTCATGAAGTAAGAAGATCAGTTTAATAGGATTGTTCCAACAAGATTTTACTCTGTCCGAAGAATATATATTTATCTTAAGCCATTATGTTTTGTTCATGCTAAAACATAGATCTAGATCTAACTAGTGGAGCTTAAATGAACTACACTTTCTAGTACCAGGTTGGAACCCTATTTGCCTTCATAACTTCAGTAATTCCTTGTGGTGTAGATTCCTCCAGATGCTGGAAACATTTTTCAGGGATTTTCAACCATTTTGTCATGATAGCCTCATGCTCATGCTAACGATTTGTCAGCTGCACATCCATGATCTGAATTTTCATTTTACCCATAGTTGCTCTATTGGATTGAAATCTGGTAACTGTGGAGGCCATTTGAGTACAGTGAAATTATTTTCATGTTCAGGTTTGAGATGATTTGAGCTCTGTGGCATGGTGCATTATCTTGCTGGAAGTACCCATCCATGGATTAGTAATTTGCAGTCATAAAGGGATGAAGTTGGTCAGCAACAAAAGGTAGAATGTGATATTTAAATGTTGCTCAACTATTACTAAATGGACCAAATTGTGCCAGTAAAATACTCCCCACAGCATTACACCATTACCACTGGTCTAACTGATACAAAGCAGGAAGGATCATTAACCATGATGATTTTTTATAGTGCTGATGTCAGATTCTGCCCCTACCATCTAATTTTTTCAGCAGAAATCAATGTTCAGCATTATATGCCATATTCATTATAATGGCTACCATTAAAAAAAATCATAAGAAAATATATTTATTCTGCTAGACAAGTACTGTAATTGGAACTGTTAACAGGAAAAAAAAACATTTGTATAGGTAACCACCTTTTTGAATTTTTTAGCTAAAAGTTAAAACAAAAGTGTTTGGGGAAAACATCCAACATGAAGTGAACCACAAGTAATAACTGATGTATTGGCCAACAAAGATGCCAATTTGAAATCTAGAGTTGAGCTTAAGAATGGGCTTATGTTTTTTCCTTTTGTTTCATATTTCCCCACATTTTCAAATAGAAATACATCATAGAAAACCACAAACACATTTTGCTTAGCCTACCAGAAATTTAAGACAAGGACTGGCAACGTGCAGCTTAAAAAGAGGCTGAGACAGCTGGTCTTTTCTGACTTGTGGTGCAGTTGTTATATCTCAGTTAAAATATTTTCCAGAAGATCTTAAATATTTTAAATGTCCAATAAACTTTTCAGGTTACAGAAACAGAGGCAAAGTAATGTGGTATAGCTTAGTTAAATCAGAAATATACATTTTTAACTAGCAGGGCTAAGCTGGAGCATAGGCAACATCTGTTGTTGATAGGGGCACATTGCTCTGTATTCTAGTATCAACTACTGCTATATACAGCAAATAGACCTAACAAAGCTGTCTAAATGGTGTTTATACTATCAGCAATGGCAGAAGAAGGGCTGCAGAAGTTATCATAGGGATGTCTTTTGTAGTCAGTGGGCAGAGCTGCAGTAGTGACAAAATCAATTCCTTACTCAACAGTCAGCATCTCTCAAAACAATATAGAGCTCACAGTGCAAGAAGAACATAGAGTTTATCATTTATTCCCACGGAAAGCTAGGTTTACACTATCAATTATTATTTCCCCCAAAAATCTATAATGACTGTTTTGTTTAATAATTCATTATTTACTGTACATTCAGGGTTGCTCACCTCTCTGTTTATCAGCCTATTCTATACAATTCTGTGGGTACAACAATCCAATTTTATAGTGGCATTGGCCACTAGTGATCCAACACTGCAATAACAACCTCATGCATGACATCAGAGGACATAACTGGAGGCCAATCCCACAGTCTAGTGCCATGTTTTTGGTCAGCCTCAGCCTTCACTATCCCATGACTTGGTTACTCTCAGGGTTTCTCAAAAAATGGTGTCTAGCAGGAAAGAAATGATAGAGAGCCAGAGATACACAAAGGTAAAAGACCATACGAAGGGTAATAGTCATACATTTGTGGTCAGTGGTAAAGCTGAGGAGACAAACAAATGGATAGACACAGTGTGCATTGCACAGCCTGGTGGGCAACAAAGTGCTCCCAGAAAGCAGTTGAGTAGGAATTGTCATAAAAGGTGATAATATGTGATTATTTTGGGTGACAAATATGTTCATTTCAACTTGAAATTCTAACTTTCATGCATGATCATGCTCCATCAAAAAATGTAAAAATTTAGTATTAGCAAGGATAGCCATTTTTAAATGCTGGTTATTGCCAGACACTGACTTTTTATGCTTATTGCCAAACTCTTGAATATAGTATTGTCTGTTGATGGGGCAAGGGAGGAACAGGTTACCAATTTCCCAAGTGACAAAAACATTTAGGAATAGGGAACATGTTTATTTAGGAATAAAACAGGTATACAGTTATGCAGATACGATAATAATGATGTTACACACTCACAAAGTTACCTGTAGGAAAGCCTACTGTATTGCAATGGGCTGAAGAGATAGGTATAGATTCAAAGAAAACAATCTAAATACTTTTATACCATGGTTTTAGGGTGTCTTAAAATTGTAATGCGTATTTTTTTATTTTGAAAAATATTAATAAAATTGCTGAATGGGGTTTATCCTAATAATAAAACCAAACCCTTTCATGAACTTTAGACCTTCCTGGATAGGATACAGGCAGTAAGTTGGTGAGACACTCTCCTAGCCATAAAAGGTCCTTTGGATCCTTGCTTGCTGAAGAATTAAGTGGGCAAATAGTATGCAGCCCCCTTTTCTTTTGTCAAAACTAGATCCCATCAGACTCCCAAGGTTGTCAAGGGTCATGGCTGGGGGCAGAGGGCATCACTTTTTAGTAAGATATGCCACATATGCCCTGTCACCCTGGAAAATGATACAGGGTATTGTACCCCTTTCCCATTGCCCAGAAGGAGTTAAATTAGACAAACAAACACACACACACAATAGACATACAAATCCTGGTAGAAGCACTCAGTTACATGCAAACAATACAGGACTCCATATAGGACTCCCATTATGTTGTAGAGTGCTACCGGCGCAAGATGGATCTTAATAATCTCATCTTTGGAGCCTGCAAAGGTAATCATCATTTAAAACTAAGTACTGTTAGTTTCAAACCATCAGGACACTATCATACTCTTTTGAATCACCTGTGTTGTGATGACACATAATGAATATGGTGTATTGAAATGACTCTTTGGGCCTGATTTATGGAATGGTCACATTTTCATCAGTGAAGCATAATGATCCAGCAAACCTGGAACCCAGTTTTACTGAGTGAAGTGTATCCTCCTCAGCATCAGGGAGCTTTCATTGATAGGCTGTTTGTTTCTGAGTTTTTTGAACAATCAAAAATATGTCAAGTGCTAAAGATCCTATAAAGGTCATTATTTTAGATACTTATTTAAAGGGGAATATAGGACAAAAGTTTACTCCCTATGTAGGTGAGATATAAATTGTATGCCCATTTCCCATTGAGGACAACGTGTATTACTTTTATTTAATAATTTATTTTGTAAAAAACAAGTAGTATGTGACATTGTGGTTTATGTGATAAGGTTGGTCCTTTGCAACTAAAGTAAAACTGTACACCTCAAACTCTTGCTGGTAATAAGTCTTCTTTGCTGCTACAGAAGCTGCCTGATTCTGCAAAATGCATTGAGAAGTAAACCCATCATTGTCATCTTTCTAAAAAACCGGTATTTAATGCATTTCTGAAGTGGCAACTTCGTTGTCCTATATGGATAATATTGCCAGTACCCAAAACAAACTTTGCACATTGTTTTCCTTAGATAAATATTGAGAGATGCAGCACCAGCAGTATATATTACATTCCTACATTCCTAGCCCATCCAATCACATTGAAAATGCTTTTAAACCACCAAAATACACACAAAACACTTACCAGGCATTACAAGAACTTTCCAATTAATGTCTAACAAATCTGTTGAGTAAAACTGATCATGGAACACTGTTCCAAAAACCATAACACAACTGCAGTGTCTGCTAAATGCTTTTTTATTCACTCTTATTTGTTTCAAAGATAATGTGGGGACTTGGTGGTTCCTTTATGTTTTCTAAGCAGTGAAATTCTAGGAAGCTGTTTTCTTAACCGTGCATGCCTTGGTCTTTATACGCACAGTGGAATGTATGTGATATTTGTTTAAGTTTTATTTGGAAGTACAGGGATTTATTTTTTTATGTGATAGAGTTGCCTTACTTACTATACTTTCTCAGTCAGTGACCCAAAAAATTCATATAGATGAGGAATTTTGACTTCACTTGCCGCATATTTTTTAGTGTCAGTAGCTTAAAAATTATTAAAGCTAACCATCAAGCTTCATTCCAACCTTTTATAGTGGTACCATCATTGTACATAGTCAGAAATTGAATCCAATGTACCTAGGAGTTTAGATTTTCATTAACTTTGAACTTGAGGTAACAGTCTTCCTAGGAAATGCATCTGACAAGGAATTGTGACAGTGGGCCTGATTTATTAAAGCTCTCCAAAGCTGGAGAGGAAACGCTTTCATCAGTAAACCTTGGTGATCCAGCAAACCTGAAATGGATCTGGTCCAGGATTGAAAACAGCCTTGGATAGCTTTATTAATTCAGGCCAAATGATTTTAAATATCACTTAATGTTTCTGTTATGAAATTAAATTGAAGCCTAAGTTGAAAAGGTTATATTATCTTCATTACACAAACAATATGAAGACCGTATACTGTAATGGACCATATACTGTAATGTACCATATACTGTAATAGTGTTGCTGCTAGAATATGAAGTGTTAAATATGTGTGACATTGAATGGGAGTGTATCAATAAACAGGACAATACCCAATTTTAGCTGTTGCCAGTGAGAGAAATAAAAGGCAACAGCCTAAAGTCTATTTATTCTGGCTTTAACAAGCTGTATTTCCTTATTCTGAATGCTGGAGATGTAAGCAATGTGCAGGGTGTGCCTTTCATTTCCGTGCAAATCATGATTCTTATCACAACCAGATGGAGCGGTTATCAAAACATAAACATCAGGAAAGAGGCTTCACAAAGACACAACTAAAAATATCAGAGTTAAACAATCCATCATGGTCTCCATTGACATTTGAAAAAAGAGATGCCATTCTGGGTTCCCATCAATCCTCCATTGATCAGTGCCTGCTTAAGTGTGATGGATCTCCAAATGTTTCCACAGATTACATAGAGACATGGGTACATAATGGAAATGTTCTATAAATGGAATGAAAAATAACATTGTTCAACCAAAATGAAATCTAGTAAGCAATGTAGTTAGAAATGAAACAGATGTAAACTAAGAAAGAACATTACTGTATGTAATAACTATTGCCATTTTGGAGGAAGGAACAATGTAATCAGAAAGACATTGAAAAATTTTTTGATTACTGCAAATTTTATAGACCCTAGCACAGTTAATAGGTTTTTCATACAACAACTGTGAATGTGCATAATGATGATACCCATCTTTTTTTAAATCATAGGCTAAATACTGAATCTTCCAACATTGCTGGTGAAAAGTAGAACTGTATAGGATGTGACCAATAATAATACAAGCCCTGTGGAAAGCATTTATTTACAACACAAGTGTATTTAAAGCCCAACCAAACTTACTGAATACATTTCATACATTGTCAGTTTTCTTAAAAAAGCAGTGGTGAAGTGGAATTCTTTCTGCAGAGGTCCAACACACCTCAGAGCTAGAATTCCCTTATCAGCAAAGATTAATTGCAGAGCTAAAGCTCTAACTCAGCTGAGAGGTATGTCAGACCTCCGCAATGGGACCACCTCTTCAACAAAGAGAGTAAGAGCCCTTTCCTCACCATACTTATATTTTACAGATTTGTTTACTGATTCTCTGAAAGGCTTAATACACCTGGAACAAACCTAGGTAATTTAAACTTAAAGTTTAGTTGGGGTTTATTGTTTACTGTTGCCTTGAACACCCTTCATTTAAATGCTTACACATTGATTTCTGTTTGTTACCTGCAACAAATATCCATATACTTCATACATTTCTCCAAGTCATTCACTTCCCTTGGATAGAGGTAGACAGTTTTCCTGTACAGCCCTTCTTTTCTATGCTTTGCAAAATAACACAATATAGTTTAATTCTAAAGCCTATGTAACAAAGTGTTGCAAATATATATTTTGGAAAACGGAACAAAAACCTACAGGAAATTATACTTCTATTGTATATATTAACATTGTATTATAGGAAAAAAAGATGATTTGGGGTCACACCTACCTGTAGGCCTTAACTGTGAGATAAATAGTGTGATATACATCTATATATGATATATATATATATATATATATATATATATATATATATATAGCAAGGAACATAAGGGATTTTCATTTTTTTTTATTAATCCTTAACCCTTGATATAATAATGCATTTTTCTGAACAGTCAAAAAAGACAGCATACACTGGTACCTAATCACCAGTTCAAAATTAAACTCTGCACCAGGGATTTTAAAAATGCTGTTTGTTATTTCTAACCATTCATTTTTGTCAATGATACGTATGGTGTGCTTTATATTTCGAAAAATTGTAAATAATATTATTTTTGCTTTTTAGTAAAGATCATTTTGCAAAAAAAAAACACAGATGAAAAAACAAAAAAAAAGACATTTTATTTCAAACTCCAAAGTTCAAATTGATCCTTTGTTTTTAAAAAACACATACTTTCTATTATTTAGCCTCCAAATTGTAACAATAAACAATGACAAAATTTAAAGTCAAAGAAATACATTTTTTTGGAAAACAAGATAGCTGAAGACAATCAATGACAATCATCATATCTGTACCACCAAAACCTTTGCTTATTGACAACAAATTATTAATGATGTCATGAGAGGTGAAAGAATTACTCCAGAGAGTTGACTTCTGCAGTGATCACCTGTAGATTGAAAAGGAATGTAATTGTTGTAATCAGATTGTGCTTGGCAATTTCCAGCTGTTTAAAATTTTGTGCAATTTCTTCCACCTTAATAGATTCATATAAAAAAGATTAGTTATGAAATATTTGCGGCAAAGAATTTCAAAAAAATCAATTTTTGTTTCAATATGCCTAAGCAATCACCAGTTGTGACACACTGTATATAAAGGTGATAATGCTTTGGGGAAATATACACACAGTTTAGGGAACATGACTCATACAAAATTCCAAGCTGTACCTCAGTTTTGCATAATTGGTTCCATGCATATAAGCTCTGCCAGACCACTATACTCAAAATAGGAAATACAGTCATGGTAGTTCCTTTATGCTCCATGAAGCTGTGAACACAATTCAACAACAGACGTTTTTTTTTGCAAAAACAAAATGACTTTTTCCGACATTTTACCTGGTTCTTCCTATTAACTTGGGAATTCAATGCTTTATTACAAGTATTTTTGTTCTGAAGGCTACAGTTTGAAAAAAGCTTGATACACTGTTGATACACTCAATTTCCTTAACTGATAAATGTTTTAGATTATTTTATTATTCAGGAAGTCTAGCAGTACATTTTCTAGGTCCATCATCAACCCTCTGTGGCCACCGTAGAAGGGCTGATAAAGTATTGAAAGACATTATTATTATTAATATTAATAATATTAATAATAAAAAAACATGATCTATATAGCGCCAACATATTACGCAGCGCTGTGCATTCAATAGGGGTTGCAAATGACAGACAAATACAGACAGAGACACAGGAGGTGAGGATCCTGCCCCAAAGAGCTTACAATCTAGGACATGCCCTCTTTTATACTTTAAAGCTAAACTCCAAGTATTAAAAAGAAAACACTACTTCAAATAGTAAATACTTTACAAGGTCAAAGGTGCACTCTCACTTTCCCTGTAGAACTACTGGTCCTGAATTGTAGGGGCAAACCTTGGGGCCTGAAATAGGTAACAGGGACCAGCTGCATGAACGAGGAGTCTGCAGAGCAGGGAATACAGCAAATCTAAGGTTCCACTGAGCTGTGCATGCATTGGTTGCTAGAATACCAGACAATCAAAGCTTCCCCTGTGCTTGCCAGGACTGAATGAACTTCCATGTGCCATCATCCTTTGCCCAGCAAATCAGGATGGACAAATATTATATCCAGGAAGAGAAGAAAGAAGAAAATGGTGTCGCCCTGGACAAAATGGGTCAGATGAGTATAGTGGGGTTTAGTTTTGCTTAAAGGCAAACTTGCTTTTTACATTTTCCCAGACCTAAACAGTGCTCCATTAGGAGCTTCAATGTGAAATGGGTGAACTGCCCTATAGAATATACTATCTAGTATGTTAATATAACATTCTCTTATTACCTTGCATAACAGAAATCTTAAAAACTGTGTGAGTGTCTTGACTGAGAGACAATCAGCAGAATTAAAAGTTAGTGAAAACTTTATATAGGCAAACTTAAAAAAATGCCCATGGACAAGCTTACTTATGAGGTAAAGCCTATTGGCAATGCATTCACAATTCAAAGAAAAAATAACAAAAGACATTGAAAAACTTTGGATATTAAACTGAAGTCACGCTTTAAGCAGGCCAATGTTTTGCTTATTCTTTTTCTGCTTTGTCTTTAGGTCCTTGAAATTGCCAAGTTGCTTAACATCTTGATGAGTCTCTTTCAAAGCCTATAAAAAGGAAAGAACAGGGAAGACCAGCAATCCATCAATGCAATGCAAAGATGACAGTATGTATTATTTAACATGCAAATTCTAAGGAATGTATTTGCTCTCACCAGAATACACTTAAATCATGTTACTCATATCAATGTAAATAAATGCTCTGTGTATATAACATTTTATGTAAACACTGTGGATATACAATATTGTTAGATTCTGAACACTTTAATCTACAATGTATAATAATAAACAATTTAAAAAGCAATACAGTGTGTCTTGCCAAATAATTTCCTTGACTTTCTTAAATAACATCTATATAAATATCTGCAATTTTGGCTTCTCATGTTGAAACAAACAAAATAATCTTTCAAAGGATGAGCACTTCGTATTTCAATGAGAAAATCTTATGTCTTTATGTTCTGCTAAACATACATTTAACACTTTCTATCAAAACCATCTCTGTATAATGTTTTACAGAGGATTAAAGACTTAAAAGTGAGCAATGGTTATAAAAAAAAAGTTTAGCCTAATGATGAACAGAAAAAGACCAACATTAAGGCCTCTAAATATTTAAAGAAATAATGATTAAAGCAGAACTTCAGGCAGATAAAAGAAACACTTTACCAATTCAATGCAGGTCTGTATTCATTATAGCAGACCTTCCACTATAATAAGGCCCCCATTTATGTATCACCTATAATATGTAAGGGGATGTGTATTAGTAAACTATACCATTACAGTTATACTTACTATACCCCTGCCCACATTACCTTGGTGAGGATAATATCACTGTCCTTCTGGGTAGGTTCTCATGGAACACAGAGTAAACAAACTCTTGCATGAAGTTGCAATTTTTGCAATTAACTGGAGGGGAGATTAATCTTGCTCTGCATTCCAAAGAACTGAAGCCAGAACAATGGTGATCTCACACCCAGCAATGCAGATGACGGGTTCCAGTAAGTATAATTCTAACTTTTTTCTTTAAAGGAATGTTTTTCATCTTTGTAATGTATAATAGGTGAATTAGGAAGGGGTGGGGGGGGGGGGGGCAGCCGGACTAAGCAAACCATTCTATTATGGGTTAATGCATATTTTTTTTTTAAATTTGCCTAGTAGTAACTAGTGCAAGTATATGCATTTGACTTGATATCATCCTCTAAGCAGTACAATTTTGACTGGAAGCAAGTCAGGTATGCTGCAAGCCAAATTGTTAGACTATGTACACAGGTCAGATGATTCTCTCCCAATAGGAACAGTCATGCTTGTCTCGGGTGAGAATCTGACATGTGTACAGTCCTTTGTAGATTAGTCCTGATGAATCCATGAATAACCAATGGAAATCGGCCACTATACAAGTCAGAGAAGAAGAGCACAGCAGGATGCTACTTGTCTTCCCTCCTCCCCTCTTCATAGAACAGACACTGTGTGTACATTGCTCATTTGTTCATCTGTCACTCTTTGTCGCTGGAAATGATATGCTATGAAAATTGCCACCTTAGCATGGTAAAGGCTAATAGTAGGAACAGAGTTGAGCAAATAAATCAGTCTGTTCTAGTTTTACTGTTCAGCCAGCAAGATGAGGAAATGAGAACACTACTACTACTAAACACTACTAAAAGTATAACTAAAGCCAACAGTGTTTGTTTCCATATTGGACAGAGTAGAAAGCAGAGAGAGACAGTATTTCAATTTTTTTTTTTTTTATTGCCTCATTAGGCAAATTTTTCCTTACTTCCTGTCCTGTAGATTTAGCGTGAAGTAGGAGGATCTTCTTTCAATGTGAGACAATTGCCACAGGAACAATTGTCCCCATTAGGGAATGGTGGCAACTTAAAAGCTGGGTTTTCCGTCACTTTCATTCTTGGTGACTTGGTGATCAGGAAAGTGAAAGGGAGTGAATCTCCGTAATATGTACATCAACAACAATACCAATCTGATAGTGTTTCTAACCCATCAAAACTCTATTCAATTCAATTCAAACATTTTACCTTTGTTTTATGTCCAACTAAAACATGCCTATCAATGGCCTGATCAGGGAGATTTACCATCACTTCCTGGTTTGCTTACAATTAAGGAAATAAAACACTTTTTTCCTAGTAGTATAATGGAAGGCTAGAAACGCTCAGAAGGCTAGGAAGGCTCAGATTTTTCGAAAGGAAGCGAGGATAAATCTTGCTAATAGGGTCCCAAATAACAGTAAGAACCCGAGAAAAGTTCTAAACCTTCCCTGCTCTATTTCTAATTGAAAAAAAAAAATTGGCTTGAGGTACACTTTTTTATACAATATGGTCTATAGGGACTTTTAAGGCATCTCATAAAAAAAAAACACGTTTTCAAAATGCCAGTAACACTTTAATAATTTACAAAAATCTTAAAACCACAAACGTAAACAAATGTTACATACAAAATATTTTAGATATTTGTGTCATGATAACCACATGATGAAACCAAAAGTCAAAAAGCATTAGGCCAATGGACGTGTTTCACAATTCTTAGAGTCTGCTTCTTCAGGATAGCTGAGAGACCTAATATTACATTTATTCATAAATGTATGTGCCAATCTTTAGTAAAACCATGCACCAGATGACAACACCACTTTTGGTGAAATAAATATACCTTACATATCAAATTCTATACATACAATATGTTCACAGCTAAAAACAATCCTCCTAAATTCATCACTACATACAAAGGGAGATTCTCTTTTGGTAATATCTAAGGGACCAATAGGGAAGGAAAAGGAAAGGAAAAAAAAATCACATTTATAATGTATAGCGATGAGCTTCACAAATGTGCTGTGTTGTAAAAACCTAATTAATAGATAGAAATACAATTCCTTTGGTAGGTAGAGGAACACTAATACATGCATTTCAGCTGTGTAATGTAACTGCCTGAGGGTTAGCTGTGATAAAAGTTCGGGCCTGTGTACATGGGGAGAGTTTTGTAGCATCCATTCACATTTTAAAAGTTTGTAGTGCTAAAAATCTACAATTTCCTTCAAATAATAATTATTTTGAGTGGCATTACTCAGTATTTTGAACTCAAAGGGACTGATTCATGAAAGTTCCCCCAAGGCTGGAGAGGATAAACTTTCATCACTGAACCTAGATGATCCAGCAAATTTGCAATGGATCTGGCCCCAGATTGAAAACATTTGCTAACAAATAGCAAATTACATTTAAGAAATCCATTCCAGGTTTGCTGGATCACCCAGCTTCACTACTGAGAGTTTATTCTCTCCAGCCTTGGAGAGCTTTCATAAATCAGGTCCAAAAAGTCATGTACCACTTACATGTACCACCCTTTTCCCCATAGTTTACTTTGAGAAACCTGTAGTGGGAGAATTTTTCTATTAGTTACTTTTTCTACAGCAAATATTGCTCCAGTTACCAGTTAATCATTCTGAGGACTAATTTACATGTATGGCACAATATACGACTTACTTTTCCACTGATCCTGGAACCATATATCAAATAAAGCATTACTTATAGACTTCTACCTAGTCTAAGCCAATCATCAGTCCCATATATTTCTAAGATACAAAACTCCAGGAAATTTCTGAAACTTGTTTCATTAAATTGCAAGCTCATGTAATACGTATACTAGTCAGCTATTTTTTCCAGCAAGGCAGATTTGCACTGGATTAATCTGGCAGATACTGGTGCAAATGTTCGTACAGGAGCATAATAAATTGCCCATTTGTTTTCTATAGATTTCATGGAGCATTTTCCAGGTAAATTATGTAGACTGTACAGCTAAGCAATCTATAAAGACTGCAGGGATCAGTAGACCTACTAAGAGACATCTGTTTTGTTCTTTGTACTTGGCTAATAAAAAATCCCTATATGAATAGCTGAGGATAATCTAGTAAATCATATTACTGCATATACCATTCCACACTCCTGTCTTTTTTCTCATGACTAGTGTTCTTTCTAAAACACCATATATAAAAATTTCTTATGACAGTATTATATATATACAGTATTAACACACATACAGGTTGACAATCAAAAATCCACCTAATGATAATCCTTCCCGGCATGAATTTCGGATCACATTTTCAAAACAGGGACTGCAGTGCACTCTTTGGCCACTAATGTTTTCATGGTGCTGTTCTGCAGAAACAGCTGTTAGGTCTTGCTTGCTAAGCTAAATACACATTGAGACGTCCCTGTTGCCTGCTCCCTGGAACTGTGCCAGATGTTCGCGGGTTCTGTCAGAGGAAGACTGGCCTGTGTGTGGAGGTGTGGAGGTAAGTATAAAAAAGAAAATCCAGAATTTTCAAAAATCCGGCGCACCTCAGGTCCGGAGGTTGCCGGACTTTTGATTGTCAATCTGTAAGTGCACCATAATGTAATTGCAGGAGCTTTAGAGGCCTGCAAAAGATATAGCTCTGCTTCACAGCAATTTGCCAGTATCTCAAAACGCAAGACTAAAGTTAATTTTTTAATTCCACATATGCTTCAACCACACCAAAACCAAACCAAAATTTCCCAGCCTATCTAGTCGATTCTTCTTTAGTTTGACCCCAAATAGTAATAATGTTTTTCAAATATAGATAGAATTGAACTAAATACAACCAAATATCTGAATAAAATGAGTGAGGGCACCATCAGTGTTGCTTAAAGAGATGAACATTTGATTAATATTCCTATTTTGTTTTGCAAAGGATAGCAGATACAGAAAGGATGATTTATTAATACAGCTTAGTAAAGAGTAAGGGGAAGTGAGGAGTTACTTTACTTATCCATGTTTGTGAAAATGATTGGCTATTCAAAGTAGTCATATCATAGCTACAAATCTTTGGGTGAAGATTACAAAATTCTATTTATTAAGCTGGCTCTATACTTTAAATGTTATTAGCATATACTTTTATCCACATAAAGGAAATATTTATATATTTATCTAGTGCAGCATAAATTCCTAAAATGACCAAGTAAGTCTCTAAAAAGCTGTTGCATTCACCGACCTTAATATAGAGATCTCATTTTGGGTATTTAAACAGTTCAATGAAAAGCTGACAGCTGTTGCCATCTGGCTT
Source organism: Pyxicephalus adspersus (assembly GCF_032062135.1). Taxonomy (NCBI): domain Eukaryota; kingdom Metazoa; phylum Chordata; class Amphibia; order Anura; family Pyxicephalidae; genus Pyxicephalus; species Pyxicephalus adspersus. The sequence continues at coordinate 83,703,529 of NC_092858.1, read as the reverse complement.
TGGCATTTAACAGCTTTACAAGGTTAAGGACCTCCTTGAAAGTGAGGCTTAGACAAGTCGGAACTATATCTCCTTTGAGGAGTTTTTCAACTTGCAGCCTCCTGCTGACTGTGTAAAAAGACACACTGTGCAGATTCCTCATTTTTCACATTTAAATGGTGGTATTTCAGACATCATATAAATAATCTTTCATTATGAAATGGCATCATAATCCAAAACAAAAACAATTTCAAACAAGATAGAATCCACCTTGGCTATTTAGATAAGGTTACTAAACCAGTTTTAATGTTATGTATAAGTAATGACCCACCAGGCAATGCAATGAAAGACCACCACAGTTGCTGTAAAAATTCTCTTTAGGATTGTTGAGAAAACCAGCTAATCTCCATAGACTTGTTGATTCGTTTCATGTATGTTTTATAAGGGAACATTTTAAACTAGCAGCTTAACTCCTTGAGAGATAAAACTGAGATAATTGAGCATTCCCTGTACATGTGCAGTATATTAGTACGTATAGCCAAAACTTTTTTTTCAGTTTTTCATAAGGTAGGGAAGGATTAAAACCCTTGTTGTGATGTTATTGCTGTCTGTATTTTGCTACAGTTACAGTCAGTACAGTTACAGTACAGGTACAGTCATCCCATATATTTGTCTTGGTTATCATTAACCCAAAGACCAAGAGATCTAGACTAGCTCTGGGAGGTGGAAAAAAAGAAGAGGTAAAAGAAAATCATTCAATGGGGATTTTTGCCTAAGGGAGAATTCCCCTTACTTTTTGTATAGTCAATCTACTGACAATTCAATCTACTAACAACTAGAAAATGCAATGGTATAAATATTTGTCATTATTTATATATCCCATTCTCACCCACTCAACCTCCACCTTCTCCTATCATGACTCCATTTTTCTATTACCTCAATATTGGTCACTCTCTAAAACTCAGTGTGGTGACAATCCAAATTGTCACTCTTGTCACCAGGACTACCTTGGCCTATTGGAAATTTCATCCTGACCTTTATGTGCAATGTATGTAAAGGCCAATGTCTTATTCAATTCAGCTAGCCCTAGTTCCCCCAATAGCCTTGTATGAGTTGATACTTGATTGGGACTTACATTGGAATACTTTTCCCTGGTCAAGGCTCAGTGGTCAATGAGAGTGCTCAAATTGGACAGAAGAATGGCAATTTGGGTAGCATACCCATGAAGTCAGAAAAGTCATGCCACTATAAGGCATAGTGTAGCTAAATTTAAGAGGGACATAGAATAGTTTTTTTTCTGGTTGATTAAGGTAATAGAAGGCATTTTGTGTAGACTATTCTTACACAAAACCAATGGTGTACAGGTTGACTTCATCCTGTAAATAGTACATTATCCAATGTCCTTGCTTTAACTGCCTTGGATAAGTACACCTAGATGTTGGTTAAAGATTAAAGTACAAGAATGAAGAAACCACCATAATTTGCATTGGCTAAAGTAGTGAAATGGAATCTGTATACTGTAGCCAACACTTTAGATGAAAGAATGGGGCACTATATTTTGTTACTTGTAGATAATATATTGTACTGCTTCAGTAAAGCAAGCAAAATCATAGCAAGAAATAAGTAAAACAATGTTTATAAAAAAAACAGGGCCATACATTTGAAAAAAGCAAAAAAAAAAATCCTACTCAATATCCACATATATAGGTAGAGTATATATAAAGCAAGTAATTTTAGGATCTACCTTAGACAGCTTTATATTTGAGCCATGTTTATTTTTAAATAGAGATTGTGAGTGTTGAAACCAGTCAGCTGGGGAAAGTAAATTCATAGCGCTGACAGAGAAAAATAACTAAACCTGTAGAATTAGGCTCCTTGAAGACAGGCTTCGTGATTTTGGCTGCAAATCTACGTATGTATTACCATAAAATAAATGCAAAATAAACATGAACATTATCTGAATGAAATGTCGAGTCTGCTTCCTAGATTCTAATAAAGCTGGAAAAAAAGTTACATTGCTTGACTAGAATTCATGCCAGTATTTCAGCAGTAATATGACCATTCCAGCGCTTTACAGTCACACATGAGAAATTAGCAGGGAAATACAGTCTTAAGCAGTTTAAACAAACATGGGTTTAAGAACCATTTTTCATTGCAGATTATATAGTTACACTTTGACAGAGATGATGGTGAAAAAATGTAGACACATAGTAGCATGCTTTAGGTTACATTACCACTAAATAAATAAAATCTATAATAATAACAAAGAAATTCACAATATAAGGGGGGAAATATTAAACAGACAGAAAGTAATTATTAACAGTATTCTAAAAAACACAGAACAGACCTTAACCAAAATAAACGGTTTGCCCCACTTAAAGAAAACCAACTGCATATACATTTGGAACCATTATGACCAGCACAGACTCTATGCTTTTGCATAGCCAAAATGTCAAGCAGTATTAAGGACTTCTAGCATAATGAAGAGCTGAATGGCAGGGAAAATCAGATGGTCCAGAGTAGTTGAACACGCTACATTCTTTCTAAAATAACAAAAGACTATAGATCTGATTTAATTAAGCTCTCCAAGCAAAGACAGGATGCACTTTCATTACTGGAGCTGGGTGATTCAGCAAACCTGGAATGTATCTGGTTGGAATTCAAAACATTGGCTACCACACTGCAAATGATTTGAAGAATTCCATGCAGGTTTGCTTGATCTCCCAGCTTCACTGATGAAATTTCATCCGTTTCAGCCTTGGAGAGCTTTAATAAATCAGGCCGAATATACCTGCCCACAATGATCATGAATGACAGGAAAATCTGTGCTTTTGTATTATGGGTATAGAAAGAAAAACACTTAATTGTGAGACATAGATTGCTTAAAATGTAGCCTGTCTAGTCCTTTTGCTTTGCCTACAGCTGTGACTAAATATCCCTGTGTCACATGAAGAGAGCTGGAGGGGTGAATAGTGACAGGGTCCAGGGAAATACATCAATCTTGGTCAGGTCCTGGTCAGAGAAGTTGGGTTCAGAACATTCTCTTGCAGTGGAAAGTACATTCTGGCACTGCTTCTGATGAGGTCTGATGAGTGTTGTGGAAGATTTGGGCTTGTAGAAGGAATCTATCCTGGGATAATTGAATTAAAGATTTTTTTGGGGGTGCAAGGACTGTAATACATGTATGCTATGTCTACAGTAAGTTTAAATTCTATTTTATCATGCTCTATTAGGACCTATGCTGTGTTAGAATTGCAGTTCTCCAAAAAAAATCTAAATCTAGGATTACCCAGCATAAACCTATACAATATAGGCAGAATAAACTAAAGGTTTAATTAAAAACAGTAATGGTTTAGGTGAGTATCAGTGTGAGGTACACCATGTATACCATGTTAAACAAGAGTTTAATTTCTATAAATACACAACTATTCTACAGCGCATCCAAGAAGGAACTGTCCAATCATTAGGAATTTTAGGCTATGTTTAATAGGGGAAACACATCTGCCCAACTTATTAACTTCACAATGTTTTCTCCAGCTAGGGAAGTACACATTTTCAGGAAGCAGCTGCATAAAGTGCCAAACACATTCTCTGTGTTGTCTCTGTTATTTGGATAGAATGCAGAAATTGATTCATGCATTAACTAAATTATAAGAATGAATGAATGTAGCCTTTTGGTTGGCAGATCAAAGCTCTCACATGAATGTGCTGTGTTGTTACAGGTTTGACCCATGTCTTTCCAGCACCCACTTTTCTTCCTATAGTGGTAGAGCAGGCTAAAAACCATAAACGTTCTGTACAGTGTAGTCTTCTTAAAGAACATTTGTTAAGCTGCGTACACACGGCAAATTTTTCTCGCCCGATGATCGGTATCGGCCAATTATCGGGCGAAAATCTGCCGTGTGTACAGTTGGTCGTCGTCCATCGTCCGACGACCGTCCTGGCGGATCCATGGACGATGGACGACGACCGATCGTAATGAAAGGGAAGGGGAGAGCGCGCAGCAGGGTCGAGTCAAAGGTGACACCAAGACAACGTGCCTGAGGGGAGGGCCGAATAACATCCAACCAAATCTTCCATAGAGGAATGTCTGTGTGCTGGTACAGTGTAAGAGAGGTAGTGGTGTGAACTAAGAAATCCCCTCTCTGAATCCCCTCTCCCCTCTGAAATGTACTTTTCTGCTGTCATGGTGTTTATTTCACACAGTCTTAACTCCAAACCTACATGTAGGTTAAACCTACATCCATGTAGTGACAAAGCAGCAACTGGAGGAGCATAGAAATGATACAAAGGAACTGAGGTTTGTGGAATATTGTGCTGTCAGCAGTACCAGAAAAAAGCTGATAACAAAGGTTAGAGTGAGGCCCGGAGATATACAAAGTTAAGCGTAGGGCCTGCATGACAGAAGTGTGAGGCCCCAGCAAAAGGTAGGAAAGGGTTAAGTGGTCTGAGAGCTGTATGGAGGGGTAGTGCTAGCACAAAAGTTGAGGAGGAGGGGGCTTAAAAGAGTGGAATCGGAAGTAGGAGGCCCTCTTTAAGGATAGACAGCATAGAGGAAAGACAGCGTTCCCCGCCTACCCTCCCTGGAATTGGTAAGTAATTAGGGTATGTGCTTTGGCAGCTGGGGTCTTAGAAGGCAGGGATCCTGGGCATGGAAAAATCAATGGTTGTGGTAAGAGGGATCCTCCATGGTAGGGTCCCCCTTCACGGTATGTTCGTCATGGCTGAGGTGGTGCTGGCCAAGCTGGAGCATCGGTTTGGAAATTTTGGTGGAGTACCTTCTGAGACCTGCAGCCTGGTTGTAAGGTTTTTTAAACAGTATTGTTGCAGTTTATGATAAAATTTTGTTATTATAGATAATTATTTTGTTAATATAATTGAGGTTGTTTTGTTCATTATTTAAACTGATGTTTTCTTGGCCTGTAAAGTCCCATGTTTTTCGATCAGAATCGGTATTATTTATAAGACAAAATTTAGATTTATGAACAGCTGTGTCACTAGAAATTATAGCAATGCCTTTTTAAAACTAGAGTTATGCTTTAATTTAACAGAGATATTCACCTCTTTGTGTTCATGTGCCACAGCTGATGTAACTTTGATCTAGTTGACCAAAGGAAACAGATTTAAAATTGTATAAACAAAATACTTAACCTGACATGGCCAACAAAAATAAAGCACAAAGAAAGGCAAGGTTCCCAAGAAATCACATTTCCTATGTATGTTATAGAACTACAGAACAGAAGCTTTTAAGGAAATCTGTTACACCCAGTAGTGGAATTTTTACACCCAGCACCTTCAATCTCTATGTATGAAAAGAGGTCATTATCAGGGTCTCTTATGATATGACAGCTAAATCCCAACATTTATTCACACACACAGACAGTCTTACAGCTTACGATTGTTTGGAGAGGTGTTTCTACACAAGTAAATATTCCTAAAGAAATAATATATATTTATTAAACCTTCCTATGTACCTACATCAGATAATTGCTCAAAATCATCATGTTATATCATTATTATTTATTAGGCCATGGTGCTGTACATACTGCAACAGTGTGATTGTTCTCAGAGCTTAGAAGACTGTTGCGATAATTGCAGATGTGATCATTTAAAGATCACACACCTACATCCCAGGCTGTCTAACTGAATCTATGCACATGATGGAGGAAGAGAGATAACTGCCACTGAACTGAAAGTTTTCCCTAACTAATGCCTAATAGCACTTTTTATATTTCCAATATTGTAGGTAGTGTGCAATACACCCTAAAGATGCAATACACCAATGTTTGACAAGGACTGCAAAAACAAAGAAAGATGATGGGTAGGCAAGTTTTAAAAAATGGTTTTGAGTGCTCTTTTAAATGAGCAGAAACTAGGCGCAAGCTGAATAGGATGAGGAAGACCATTCCAGAGAGTTGGGGCAGCTCTAGAAAAGTCTTTGAGCCGTGTGTGTGATGAGTGGGGAAGTCATTAGTAGGTCATTGGAGGACCGGAGAGAGTGGCTAGGGGAAATTTTTTTTTTACTAGGTCAGAAATGTAAGTGGGACAAGAATTGTGTAGGGATTTGAAGGCAAAGCACAGGAGTTTGAATTTGATTCTAAGGTGAAATTGAAGCCAATGAAGGGAACTACAAAGAAAGGAGCGGAGGGAAGGATGGATGAGTCTGGCTGCATTCATAACACTGCATCACAAAAAAATAAATATTGTCTGCTACTTAACTTGAAAATTATGAATTTCCTCCTACTTTGTTGTGTGGTGATATTAGTCATTAGTACAATACAGAATTTCCTTTGGCATACAGCAATAAACCTTGATGGAGGGTCTGGCCTATCCCCACTGATTAGAGAAGAGCCTTAAAATACATCTGGAAGTATCAAGCTGAAAAAAATGTAGCTTCTATCAACTGGTAAACATTGGGTTGTCATTTAATTAAAAAAAAGTACAAGATGCACCTTGTACTAGACCAGTGCATTAAAAGACCAATATAATCACTGACCTGAAATAAATACCGGTTGGTTAAATTGCGCAGGTAACATACGAAAGGCACAAAAAGTTTACAGTTTACAGAGCAACTGAGTGTGGTAATCAATGGTAACTATGATCTCTTTATACCAATTTTACTAAACTACATTAGGATTTCCACTGCTTACTTATTATACATATTACTATAGCCTTCTTTTTGTTTAGAAAAGTAATTGCATCTTAAGCTTTAATTATGTTTATGAAAATCCAAGCACAATGTGATTGCCTATGGATTTATTTTTGATTGATACTATAAAACAGTGGGTGAGCTGGGATGCAATGGTGTACTTGTATTGCTCAGCAATTGAAGTATAACCAATTATCCAAAGGATAAACAGTGACCCCTGGTGGATGTAACTAGGTAATTATAGAAAAAAAGATCTAACATGCCAATCAGAAATGTGGTTTTTTTACAAGAAAGGTATTGTGCTTTCCAAAAAAAAGGCATGCAAAGTCTTCCTAAATTGTTTTACATGAAAAGGTACAAAACGTTTTTCTTCTGTATTATGAACAATGTCAGCTGCTTATTCAATAAAAAAAGTGCAAAAAGCAGTGTTCTGTGCAAAGTATAGTTCCTATAGCAATCATTCAGAATCCATTGTTGGTCAAACTTAAAATACAGATATTTCAGTGTTTGATACCTGTTCGTATTTACCAAAGAAACAGTTTTGTACAGGTGCATTTTTGCCCGAATATGTAAAAGATGAGCAGTGGAAGGCATGACGTTGCGTGATCTGCTGCATCTGGCAGGGGGCATACTCCCCGGATGTACGCCACTGTAGGACAGCAGCAGCAGCAAACTGTTGGAGGTAACAGCATAAGTTGTCAAACAGGTCTGAGATGTGTGCGGAGCACCAGTACGCTGGTAGATGCAAGCCATTTGTGTTTGTTTCCTGGATGTTTTTTTACTATTTTACCACTATGTGGCCAAAGACTGAAAAAGCATACAATGAATGCTCCTTAAAGTGGAACTAAACTGTACCTGCTTACTTGTCATTTCTGCAAAGTAAGCTTCTAACTTACATGGGCAGCAAAAAGGATCATTTTACCTTAAAAAAAAGTATTAATGTCACTCTTCCATACTGTTTCTGTGGAAGTTGAAGAATATGAAATGTTTGATGGTGGGGTAGTATAGTGTACAAGAACCTGACTTGTCCCCATCCGCTATTTTGTTTGGGTAGAACCATCAGCCAATGGGAACACCCAGGGCTCAGGGTTGTGGGATGCTTAGTGCACCGCAGGCTGGAACAGAAGGGTTGTAAAAAAGTAATGCTATTGCTATAGATAAGGACATTCTAAAGAAGAGGGGGAAAGATAACTTTAGACGAATTCCTTTTGTAGGATGACAGCACAATTCATTTTTGTGAATTGTTAGCTCTGCCCAGGTCCTTTTTGTAAAAGTGCTCAAACACCCTATACCCTATTCTCCACAATATAAAAATGTATTGTTCTGTAGTCCAGAGATAACAAATAGGAGGGGTAATTAGACTCCATGAGATAACATAGGAAACATGTACGGGTAATGTAGGAAACTTGTAAGACAGCTTTGAAATAATTAGCTCATATAATAACCTAGCCTATATAACAAAATGTTTTAAATGCTTTATGTATTTGAAAAATATATTTTAGATAAAAGAAAAGTTTTTGTTAGAACAGACATAAATTTTAGGAGGGAACTATACCAGTTTACTAGTTGCCTTTGTATTGTCAGGACACCTTGTTAAATTGTTATGATCCTGATCCCCTGCATTTCCCATGTATTGTCAGGATTGCCACAAGTGTACCTACATATTGTTGGCACTGTCTTTATTATAATACTATCATTTAACCCCCTGCAGGCCTGACCGTATGACACTGCTCTTACACCCAGGTTTCTCCATACTGCTATTAAAGCCACACTATTTACCCTATTACCTACTACAGCATGCTAGATACCACCTATTGCTGACTGCAAAGGGTGTTTTGGTGTAATTGTTCTTCTCATCCCTAGTTTTGCCAACAGTAGCATTTCAGAAAAGTGTGAAAAGAAGAGTAAAGCTCCATCTGCTGGCTGATTAGAAGATTGCATAATATTGGTATACAATATTCTATGTGACTTGACTAAAGCACTAACACATTTTTGACCACACTAAACTAACAAAAGATGTACAAAATGACTATACATTGCCAAGGTTTTATATGTTTTATTATGACATAAGTTTTAATATGACATGAAACCATGCCTAAAAAGGAAAACTGTTCTTTGAAGCTTGAATCGAAAGCTTGCAAGTCAAAATACTAGCTATCCACTACATTTTATGTTCACACAATTATAATTATTACTATTATTATTAATAATAATGTTGACTTGCTAAATTGTTTATTTTCTTATCTTTTACTGATACTGAACTTTTGCTATTATTATATATTATAATTGTCAGATAAAACCTGACAAACTGTGGCAGAACACATTTGTTCTAACTCTTATCATAGAGCTAGGTCTATATAAAGATTAGGGATGAGTGAGTAAGATTTGTAAATTCGATCTTGCGGCGAATCGGGCCTTTCTTGCTTACCGAACATGTAAGTGAGAACAGCCTTGTGATTCGCCATGAGGTCGTGTTCTTGCCAAACGGTCGAGGGAAAAACAAGGGGTGGTAACGCGGAGAAATTTCGTTGGGAATCATGTCTGGGAGCGAATCAGGATTCACAGCAAGGCCCAGCAGCCAATCAGGAGAGACCTGAGCACACACATACAGGGAAGGAGGGAGGGGTTAGTCACTCCATCTTGTGTTCTGTGTATAGGATAGAAGGAGGGAGAGACATGTAGTGTGACAGGGACAGTATAGGAGCCTTTTTAGTTCATTGTTAGCTGCATAGTTCAGTGTTTTATAGGGTATATATCCTGTAGTACTGTTTAGTATAGGATATTGTGTATGTAGAATAGGTTAGGCAGACATTTTTACTTTTACATGAGCTACTAGCTAGTCAGTTTTGTGAAATTGTCAGCAGTCAGCACATTTAGTGCAAGTTATATTGTGTGTATTATACTCTTAGGTGCTGTTCACTGACTGCACATGCACTGAAGGTACAATTGTGGTTGCTGCTACTTGTAGTGCCACGCATAGCTAGTCAGTTTTCTTAAATTGTCAGCAGTCAGCACATTTAGTGTAATCTATATTGTGTGTTAGCTGACTCACAAGCTACTAGCTAGTCAGTTTTCTTAAATTGTCAGCAGTCAGCACATTTAGTGCAAGTTATATTGTGTGTATTATACTCTTAGCTGCTGTTCACTGACTGCACATGCACTGAAGGTACATGTGTGGTTGCTGCTACTTATAGTGCCACAAATAGCTAGTTTTGTTAAATCGTCAGCAGTCAGCACATTTAGTGTAATATATATTGTGTATTAGTGAAGACACTGTTAGCCATCTTTTTTCACACTGTACATTCACTAAAGCTAAATAAAATCAATCAATCAATTTCTGTGCTACTGTAAAATAAATACAGATATTTTAGTATTTGATACCTGTTCCTATTTACCAAAGAAGACTGTTTGGTACAGTGAAATTTCTGTGCTACTGTAAAATAAATACAGATATTTTAGTATTTGATACCTGTTCCTATTTACCAAAGAAACTATTTGGTACAGGTGCATTTTTGCCAAAATAGGTAAAAAATGGTAGAGGTAGACCAAGGGACGGCGTGGCTGTCAGCCACTGTAGGACAACAGAAGCAGAAAACTGTTGGAGGCAGCAGCACAAGTTGTCAAACAGGTATGAGATGTGTGCGGAGCACCAGTACGGTAGAAGATGTATTGAGAGGGCAGAATACAATCATACAGCCACGTCATGTGGAGGAGATTGTGGACTGGGTCTCAGGGGTGTTTCTCTGCAGCAGCATCAGGAACCAGCACAGCAGTGACAGGAGCAAATACAGATGTTAGGGTGGCTAATGTACCTGTGCCTGTACCTCCCGATGACTCTCCCTTGTTGTTTGACGAACAGCCTGAGGATCTGTCAGTGAGAAGTTCAGAGCAGGAGGCAGACTTTGAGACCCTTGGAGAGTGTGGTCAGGACATGCTGGGCCAGGGTTCTGGATCAGTGGCTGCATTTGCAGAGGTTGGCTTAGATGAAAATGAGGACGATAATGACCGTGATGTCGCCTGGGAACCACCAGTGCGTGTAAGGGCTAGCAGTAGTTCCAAAACAGACATAGAGAAAAGGCAGCAGCAGCAGCAACAACAGACTGGAGATGGAAGGGGCCAAAAATCTGCCTCATGTGAGTCACGAAGAAGAGACAGACGAGTGGGCACAAGCAGGGGAACAGTCGAACGATGTGATTGTGGGGGAGATTGAGCTCAAGCAGACCCAGAGACGGCAAAGAAAAAGAGCACCAGAGTGGTTGCCCGCACCTCTCCAGTGTGGTCCTTTTTCACGCTGAAAGATGATGACCAGTGCGTAGCAATCTGCATCCTGTGCTACAGGCAGATCAGGAGAGGACAGGCCAGATCACGTTTGGGTACAACATCCCTGCTTTTCCACATGCGCAAGAACCACAAACCAAAGTGGGAGCAGTAGTTGCGTTCTCTTGAAGGAGGTGCAACCACATCATCGTCTCTTCTTTCACCTCAATTGACTCCTTGTCCACCTCCAACTGTCATTGCTAGTACATCTCAGAAGGTTGGTTTCAGACAGACTTCTAGCAGGGAGGAAGTATTAGCTTCTGCCCGCAGGTTTCGATGTCGCCACAAGATGGGTACTCCAGTGACCCCTTCAGTTCCCCTAGCTCCCAGTCCCTTCAGCCCACTCTACTAGTGTTCTGCACAAGGCATTAGGCTATGGGCCCAACCAACAAAAGAGTCATTGAACTTGATTTGCGTCTAGCCAAACTATTGGCCTTGCAGCTACTGCCGTACAGCATTGTGGACTCGGCTCCCTTCCGTGACCTGTTGGCCTGTGCCGAGCAGCTGTGGAATATACCAAGCAGGCATAACTTTTCCCGTACAGATGTACCCAGTTTACATGCACATGTAATGGATAACCTCTCTCAGGCATTGGCATTCTCGGTGTCTAGCCAAATCCACGTCACCATGCTCCTGTGCTGAGTCTGCGGCTGGCTATCACCATCACTCTGTCAGCTTAGCCTGCCTCAGTTGAATTTTTCTGCTAGTTATCGCAACGTACAGGGGTGACATTAATCGCCAATGTCATTCTTTCCATTGTGACAGCTAGCAATATACTTTATATTTCTGCTGCTTTTGGGAGGCCAACAAACTACAGGTAAAAACCCCCAGTACTGCCACACTGATAGGTACCTTTGCCTTTGCTTAATTTTTCAGCTAAGTATTGTAAGATTGAGGGTTGGCATTCATGTCATCCACTTCATGATGCAAACTATCAATATCATCTACTTTCCCACCGCTTCCGGCATCACAGACCACAGCAACAGTGCTGGCGCACAAAACATCTTGGTCTGGCCCTCCTACGTTTAATCACAAATTTCAGATATTTGTATTACACACTTCTGGGTGGCATTGGCGATGGACTACACCCAGCTCTCCATGACACTTACCAATGCAGTCTCCCTGGCAATAGCTGACCAGAGGCCACACACTGCTACTGCTCTCGCTGTCCCACGCTCCGTCTCTGGTCCTCCATCCTTTTGCCTAATGTCACCATGCTACTTTGTCCACAACTTTAGGGGTGGCATTCCTAACACGTCATCTAGGTCATGATGCCAGCTAGCAATGCGGTCTCCTGCTGTTTTGACGGCAGAGACTGCTGCTAGTGGGTTGAGTTCACACGTAGCGCCACCCTTTCTCAATGTCCTAATGTTTATGCTGCCTTCTGTACGCTGTCCATCAGAAAAAAATCCTATTTGCCTGCTGTCACGTTACCTGCCATTTCTGCAAAACCACAAGGTCTTTTGGAACTTTTGTATTTTTCCCTTGTTCCCACTGTTCTCCTACACATACCTAGCACATTTGGTGGTTCCAACATGTATAGGGGCTTTGCTATTAATCTTTAAAACCCGGTCTATTGACTTTAATGATATTTGCAAAATCGGTTCGCTGAAATTTCTCATACCCATCAGAAGATTGAGGAAATTTTCGTGAGACTGTCAGAGGACTTCTCGCTCATCCCTAATAAAGACCATTTTCACCTACCTGATTAGTTGCTAATATAGTGGTAATACATAAAACATTGAAGTCTGCTGGATCTTTCCTTTCTCAACAAGGGTTCTGTGGAACCCTAGGGTTTCTTCAGAGGTTGCCAGGGGTTCCGTGAGCTGTAGCTAAATGACCTCCCATCTGATGGTGCCTGCATAGTTCTGGTAAAAAGTTTAATCTAGAGGGTAATACCCTAAAAAAAACCTGTAAATTAGGAACACCAATACCTCAAAGAGCAAAATTTATAAACAATTCACATACTGATTTGTTCAACAAAAAAGTCTGTTTTATCTGTACTTTATGTACTTATATGTGCTGTATGCTGAAATAAATTTGTATTAATTGAAAATTAAAGTGAACACAGTAACACCTAGTGGGTAAATTGAAAATGACACATTCCTATTTCTATCGAATACCTTACAAGAGCATTAGGCTATGTTTACACTGGCCATCAGGTAATGGTGTGTTTACCTCTTCCTCATTCCAGGGATGCACAGCCTCTTGAGAAATAGAATGAATGGAGGCGGTAATAAATGGTACTGTCATCAGCTGCCAAATGTGCAGACGCTGGTACTTCAAGGCACGGTGCCAACTGCCAGGAGCCATGCGGGATTGCTTAAACACGAAGCAGGTATGAACCTTCCCTTTAAGTTCTAATTACACATCTCATTAAACAAAAAAACAAGCATTTTTGGAAAAAAATCACAATTCAAATAGCGAATTCTGGAAAAAGGATGAAAACATGTTTATTCTTCTGCTGCACCTGCCAAGATGGGTGCAATTTACAACTAACTTCCAGCTTCCTGGTCAGAGGCTCTGTGGGGGCTCCTAAAGTTGCAGCATAAAAGCACAGCCTGTCATAACAAAAATATGAAAGGTAACATCTTGCTTTTTCCTCCAGGCTATGTGCTCAGTTAACTATGAAACCTAATTACTTAGGGAGTCACTAGTCTAGAACAAACATGCCAAGACTGCATGCACTGTTAGTGACTCAATAAATAGAAATTTTATGAGAAGTGTGATAGGAAGCAAGCAATGAAAAAAGTCAGCAATAGTAACTTAACCATGATATTAGCAATTTCAACAACGAGCAGAGATTGTCCTTTGAAATGGCCAGCTTGAGTTACTAAAACTATTTAAAATTCTTTAGGACCAACAGCCCCCTGTGGTTCATGCACCCACCATACCTGGGGCTTTGAAAATATCTGCAATGCTTCTAGTGAATTTAGGAGAAATTATATTATTATAGATTTACAATGAGACACTAGTCTTGTATTTGAATAGACTATATGTGGAGGAAGGTCAATGTGCAGACTCCTCACAGGCTGGTTATCTCCAAGTACTGGATGACCATCTGTTCCATGGCTTGCTGCACTACTAATGTCAGATAAAGCAAAGCTTCCAGTTTTTCCAACAATTCCTCTGATACTTCTCTCCTGCTTAGCTGAGTGTCATGCAATGCATCATATGTCAGTCAGCTACATGACTGGTATTACATAGTGACCAGAAGAGGGTTGGCCCTTGGGAATGTAGGCATTACCAAGAATTGGTGCATCAAGCAGTATATATTGTAGGGTGGAGTCTGTGGTCACCACTTAAGGATAAGAGCTTGCTAACACAAATAGTGACTTTTTTGGCAAGGTTATTGTTCACCTGGCAGACTATTTTA
>NC_092858.1:83684457-83687159 GCF_032062135.1 Pyxicephalus adspersus | reverse complement strand
ATGCTGGTGTATGAAATCTAGTTATTCTACAGCTTCAGACCGTATGTATATCACTTTAGCCAGCTAAATAAAGCTCTTTCTTTATTACTTTGATTGCATGATGGGAGGGCAGAGGCCAGAACAGGCAACAATACATAGATTTGTTATTGCAGAGGGTGTCAAGGGATGCTGAGTTTCAGAAAACCTAGTTTCCAGTAGAGAGGAAACCATGACAAATTAGGGGCAAGAGCGATCAAAGAAAGATTTAAAAATACTTTTGATAGCCAGTGAGCTTCCTGGAATACTCGTGACCAAGAAGTGTTGGAACTTTTTACTCTATCTTTGCAGTGTCATGTTTTCTGCATAATCATCCGTCATTGACTGTGTTTTGGGACCACCCATAGGAGTGTTTACTTTGAGAGTTAAGTTGTTTATGTGCTCAGAATGATACAGGAAAATAATACAAATCCACTCTATCTATGTTTATCCTTCCAATAGCATATACTGTCTTAGTTTTTGAGGAAGTTCAAGCCAAGATGGACCAGGGATCAACCAAACTGCAAAATGGGAAAACATCTGAAATTTTGGTCCCCTGACTAGACATTAAAAATGAATAGAATTATTTGTCTGTGTGGAGTTATTGATCATATATATATAATTGCATAACTGATTTATAAGAAAATATTATTCAGTCACATGTGCCAATGCACATAGCTTCTTGATTTCTTTTGTTGGACAGTGGCACCAAAAGGGGAAAGTCAACAGCAAGAAAATAAAAAGATACCACTGGAGTCTAAGGGAGTGTATGCATATGTAAAAAAAAAAAACAGATAACAGTAATGTGGCTTTAAAACATTCAAAAAATGATAGGAAAAGTGCAAGGTCTGTTTTATTGAGCTCCAGATACATATACAATTGTCAACACAAAGAGACAGCACAGCAGAACCTACCTGCTGTACTTTGCCAGATTGAATTGTCAGATGGAGTTATACAATAAGGGATGGGTCATCTTCAGCTTGTACTATTAAACTTTGTAAATAACAGAGGAGACAGAAGGACACAGGTGGATAAAATACAACACAGAATACTACATAAAATTCATAAGCAATATATCATATTTGCCTAAAAATATATATTTTACAAGATTTGGCTTCTGATGAAAAATAGACTTTGTTGCTTGTAAAAAGTTTATCTGATCCTCTGCTTCTGTTCCATCCTATTAATACCTATAAAGGCGGAGGCATTTATAAAGCAAAAATTGCTTTACTGAATATTCACATTATAAATATTCACAGGAACCAGGAAATACATTGGATAATGATAAATCAAACTCCCAAGCAAAACACTAAATTACACCAGGGGATTGCTGTATAAGCTGTAGATTTTCACCTAAGATGGTCACATTCATTAGTCATTAATGACAATCATCTAGTGCAGAGGTCGCCAAAAAATAAATTCATTTGTAAAATAATGATTTTCCTAATGGTGCCTGACAAGGACTGTGAACACTGATTCATTGATCAGCTCATAGTTAAGTGAAGTATTACTATTGTTACTATTATCATTAGTTGCATTATCTTTGGTATTACTAAAATGCAAAATATTGATTTTCTTCTTCATGCTCATTATGGGTTTATTTCATTCCAATCTAAGACCAAACAAGAAATGATAGTTATCAAAGTCAAACTATTTGATGCCATTAAACAGCTAAAGAAAATACACAGTTAAGTTCACACTTACCTAAAAGAGCATCTGAAAAATAAATAAAATAAAACAACCGGATGAAAATCGGTAATCGGAGAGAGGAGGGACTGTTGTAATGGTGGAAACAATACGAAGCGTATGGCTCAGCACTGGCTACCTCATACAACATTAGACTACACTGATGTCACGCTGCGCCTCCCTTGTTTTTCTGTCTCTAGTACAGTTCCCGATTTTAGTGCAATATAAAGTCGAAAATTGTAATTCAGAATATAATAATTTATTTGAATATTATTTTTGTGTTATTAATAATAAAATGTAATAATTGCAAAAAAATATCCAAATTTTTCTGTAGACAACCACAATTTTGTTGTGGACCATTAGTCCATGGACCACTGGTAAGCGACCACTGATCTAGTGTGTGTATAATACCCTATGTCACACACCTGTTCCTCACTAAAGCACAGGCATCACTCTCCTGCGCATGCTTGCAGTTCTGATGCTGAGCGTGCCTCTGTTTCCAAGCTTTATCAACTCCGTCCAATCCACTGGCCAATCAGGAAATAGCCTCTTGATCAGCCCTGGCTATTTAGCTAGCTCACAGACTGTATGTTTTGTTTGTGCAACAAGTGTTCACTAGTGGCTTGAGCTTCCTGGTTCTGTGAACTAGTTCCTGTACACCTGCTGCTTAATCCAGTGGTTCCTGTGTCCAGCTTCCATGTTAACCCTTCGTTGTCCAGTCTGTTGGTTCCCAGCCAACTTCCCTGTGCAGTTCTGGTGTTCCTGTCTGCCTGTGAATATCCCTTCATCACCTGTACCTCTTTTTGTTTCCAGTGTCTCCTGTGTTCCCTGTGCCCGCAGTGGCCCCTGTGTCATCGCTGTCTGTCTCCTGGATCCCTGGCCTATGACCTGACCTCTCTTGCTTGCTGCCTGTCTCAACCCCAGCTTTCCTTGACTATCCTTCTGCTTAGTGATTTGGTACTGTGCTTTGCCCATCTTGGTGTGCCCAAGGACCGCAACCT
>NC_092858.1:83682133-83684148 GCF_032062135.1 Pyxicephalus adspersus | reverse complement strand
AGGAATTTCAACAGAATGTGAGAAATAGAGATGCCCCCATTGACTTTAATTTTGGTGACATTGAGTTGCATACCTGCCTCCTCTGATGTACACTGTGGTTCCACATGTCACTTTGGCTGGGTCTACACAGGCGTTTTTAAAAATGCATGTAAACATTCCTACTTCGTTTATATGCGTTTTTATGTGCTTTTATTAGCGTTTTAAAGCTTGCCTTTAAAATGCTGGAAAACAACTATGCCACGTTTTTAACGTGTTTACTTTTCAAGTGCTTCAATGAAAGCATTTGCTCGCATTTTACCGTGTTTTTCAGCGTTAACCCCGCCTTTTAATTTTTTAAACGTTGCAAGCAACATTATAGATAACGCTCATTAACGTGCCTCAAGAAAACATCCTGGTGTAGATTAGACCATTGGAATAATGGGAATTCAAACATGGGCTTTCAAAACCTCAGGTTAAATGCTGAGGAAAACGTCTGTGTAGACTAAGACCAAGAAACCTGGAACAGAATTCCTAAAACTCATTTGCTCTTTTTTTTTTTTAAACCCTAGACCAGATACATTTCTAGGTTTTCCGAATCACTCCCATGATAGTTTATCATCTCCAGTCTTAATAAACATTAATTAATCAGGCCCAATGTCAGAGACAAATTTAGTAAAAATGGGATACCTGCGCAAATATAAAGTGGGGTCCCATATGCACAGAATTCCAGCTACCTCTTCTTTGCAATCCTGTCATTTGGTCTTTGCAACAGCCCTGCACAATGGCAAAATAGCAGAGTATGTAGGCATTCAGCAATCATTGAAGAAATCTGAACAGTAAAGACTGCAATCACTGGGGTTGATTAGTAGCTTTGATTAATAATTAATTTTTGTTTGCTAATTTTGTTTTTTCTTTAGTAAATGTTAATGTAGATCACACTTCTTTAGCCACAGCCTTTCCTATTCTATATGTATGAGCAGCTGTCCCCAGCTGACCTTCTGCAATGTTATGTCAGTGCAATGTCAACAAAGTCTCATAATCTGCTTTTATTCAGTAGGGCCCATTGATGGAGCCGGTGATCAGCATGACTGCCAACAAAGTGCCATTATCTCCACCTGATTCAAAAAAGTGTCTGGCGTGATTGTCACATTTATCATCACTAGTTTCTTGGCACGTTATTATCACAAAGAATTTATCCCTGGCAGGAAACACCAAGGGCCAAACATGGCACCCGCAGGGTACGTCAGTGGGCACTCATTGTTCAGGCACTATTGCTCAGGTTAATAAATACCAATTTGTGGGTAATTACTGTACAGATATTAAACATGCAAAAAAAACATTGCCCGTTTTTTAATTTAGGCCGTAGTTACGCGAATTAAAAATGAAACCAACAGGACGCCGGTGCATTTTTTTTTTTACTCTCATAGCAATATTGTTAAATAAGTCCCAATATTCTGTGACATTTGCAGGACACAGAGTACAGGTAATACAACCCATTCTCTCAGCATCCCTAATTTCTCTGCTTAGAGAGGTCTGGCTATGGACGGTAAGTAGCCCTGCAAAGCACAGGCTGGTGTATAGCGATTCCTGTCAGACATAACAGCGCGACCCCCACCCTGGCCCCGCGCTCCTCCTCTCGTGTCAGCACGCGCAGGGGGCGGGGCTTGTAGCGGCTCTCACACATGTGCGGTCGGCTCGCAGTATCAGGCAGACATGGCAGTGAGCGCGCACCGGGAGCTCCCACCGGACAGCGGCTGTCTGAGAACAATGGTCCGCAGGGTGCTGCCGACACATTTCTGGCCTGAAGTGAAGGAGCTGTGTGTGCTGGCAGGGCCTGTGGTGAGATATTCGCCTATGTAATGTATTAACTTCTATGTACAGAGCGAACCTTCCCCCATTTACATTATTCTTACATAATATCCTCCTCCTATTAGGATTTCCCCCATGCTTTATATTCATATGTCTTGTGCCATGGAAACATTTCTGTGTGACAGTATGGATGTGTCCACAAAGTGATAATATTCATATATATATAT
>NC_092858.1:83673553-83678414 GCF_032062135.1 Pyxicephalus adspersus | reverse complement strand
CTGGGCGTATAACACGACCCCCAACTGATTGGTTAGAGTGGGGGGTCGTCTTATACGCCCAGTCGCCTTATACACCGGAAAATACGGTATGTGCAAAGAGGTCAGGGCGTGAACCTTTAACAGATCCTGTTACTTTGTCCTGAATAGGTAAGTCGGCAGTGGTTCCTTAATTGCACCTCCATGATATTTTGTGCGACAAATTCAACCAGGCTTAGTTTATAAAACAAGGAGACAAATGTGTTGACAAAAAGCAATTGTGTAACAATCTTTCACTTTTATGGCACCAGAAATAGAAGCCAGAGCTCCATCAAGTATTACATCTGTTTTTATCATAATTACCAGTGACTGTCTTCTACACTTCTATTCAACAGAGATTGTGTTGTGGTGATATTTATGAGTAGCAAGGTTAACAGTTTAATTTACTCTTACTCTTTTCTTCACAGGTTATCAATGTCACAGGGGTATCTGTTGGCTCGGGTTTATCCTCAGCTTGTGATACACTCATGTCTCAGGTATGCTGAGTAGTGCAAATTACAGCTAACTTCACTGTGGCAGAGAAATATTGGGTCTTTAGTGCTGTCAGACGAGGCTGTGCTGACTGATGGATATGTGTTAATCTCAGAACTGGATAGACAGAGATACAAATCTATTCACCAGTAAAATAGCTTTTATATATGTATTTCATCTGTGTATTTACCAGTTTTTAATTTTTCCAGTGGGTGCACAAATCAATGTACAGTAGGTTAGTGATTCCAACATTTCTCCAGTTTATTGAAAAGATTTATGTGTGTGCTATAATTAGTTATGGGAAAAAAAGATAAGGAACAATCATATGAACTTGTTTATGAAAGCATTATTCAAGCAAACAGAATACAGTACCCACAGGCAATGATACATTCATCCACAGACAATAGGTGTCTTTTAGAAAACAAATATACAGTACCCGCTATCAATATTATGCTGTTTCCTGTTCTGTCGGATGATAAGATCATATGATTTGATTTTTGATTCTTTTGGGGTTATTAATCATTTCTTTATACCCTTTTAGTCCTATGGAGGGAGAAATCTAAAGCGTGTGGGCACAGTTCTGCAGAGGGGAATTCTCATCCTGATGCTTTGCTGTTTACCCTGCTGGGCAATATTCATTAATACAGAGCAGGTGCTTCTGCTGTGCAGACAAAATCCAGATGTGGCCAGGTGAGTGGAGCTTTGTTATGCGTTAACAACAGCACATGACATAAGTCACAGTAAGTAGCAGCCAGGTCCTGCTAATCAAATGTACATGAAAAATGATCATCAGCAAGTGTGACCACTTCTATAAAAGCAAAACAGTCCTCAACCCAGATTTTTTTTTAAGCTGGGTGGTAAGAAATTGTAGGCGGGTGGTGGCCCCTGTATTGTGACCCAACTCATCAGTAGCCACCCAAAAACAGCCGGGTGGTTACTGAAATGTGCCAGGTGGTGCGGCTGGCTAAAAGGGGCTGGGGAGAACACTGCAAAAGTTATGGAGGGCCGATGATTTGGGCTGGGTTTGCAGTCACAGGCTCTATGCACCTCCGTCCTTGAGTTGACCATGAAATTCTCTGTATACCAAAGTTTTCTACAAGCTATTGAATCCTGAGATGTGTTTTTCAAACATGGCTTCCCCATTTGGCTTTATTTTTGGTAAATAAATAATGACACAGCTGGTATCTGTTGTGTGATGTTTGAGGTGAGAGTAAATATTTTAAAACCTGATAAGGACCATATGATTTTTGTTATGTCCAGATATGTAAAACTGTCTCATAGGGCCTTAATTATTAAAGTTCTCCAAGGCTGGAAAACATACACTTTTATTAGTAAAGCTGGGTCATCCACAAAACCTGGAATGGATTTCTTAAACGTCATTTGATATTTGTTAGCAAATTTTATAAATCCTGGACCAGATCCATTTCAGGTTTGCTGGATCACCCAGGTTCACTGATGAAAGTGTATCCTCTCCATCCTTGGAGAGCTTTAATAAATCAGGACCAGAGTGTCCGGTTGAGAGTCAAATCGTCAATCAAGTCCATCCTATCCCGTAACTAAGCATATATTCTAAGCTTTGTATTCTGATAGTAAAAGAATACAAAATAAAAACAGTTCATATAGTTATCTCAGATAGATAAAAGTGTACAACATAGAATTGCTGTTGATGAGCTCTTACAAGGTTAGGACATAGGAAATGCCCTTCACACCTAATGGCCTGTTTAACAGCCAAATGACCAGTAGCCTACTACTTTTGGGGAGGGAAGGACAGTCAGTCAAGTAGACTGCTTACCTAATTTTGTTGTTGCTTCAAATGATTTTCTTTGATGTGCGAACAGATCTGATTAGCTAGATTGGAGTTGCAAAATCCCTGACTGATGATCACTTCCACTAAAACATTCCCCTGCAAGCATTTGCATTGGAAATCTCCCAGAACTAGTGTTTGGCACATCAGGTAGTACATGCTTCTTTTCGTTGTTTGCTTTCTGTATGCTTTTATATTGGCTCATTAGGATTTTGTCAATAAGGTACTGTAAGGGTTTGGCTAAAGGTACACTCCATGTATAAAAGTAGTCCTCCAATTCCAAATTCAAAGCTCTCTGACCACTTTTTTCCTTCCAAAACAAGAACAATAAATAACTAACCAAAGTTTTCACTCACAGAGGATCACAGAGGTCACCACAGTCCATCCGAAAAAATAACTTAATTTTCAGGCTCCTATCTCTCTCTAACACACTTATGCAGAATTGTTGGTCCAGTGGACCCAAATTTTAAGACATCTTCTTTCATACAGTCCTCAACCAGCCTTTCTGTCTGCACCAACTGGCCTAAAGTTCCAACTTCAACTCCCCCTAGTGTAAAAATCACACTCCCTTTTAATATCATGCACCAGGTGCTTGCTAGCCCCCCCCCTCCCAATTTCTGACCTGACATAGGGATGGAGTGCATGGATCAACCATTTCTTTAAGGACACTCCAGGCCTGGGTCCCAAATAAAGAGTTGAAAATCATCCCCATACTGTCTCCTCATATCTGCACCGCATCTCTTAGGCTATGAAAACACTCTCAATTATTGTCATTGGAAACGATCTTTTACAGTGACAAATGACTGAAAGATGAATGAACGAGGACTGTACATATAGTGCTGTTATGTTCTATTGAGAAGCTAGGGGGAGAACGAGTGAGTGGCACCCTGCTGCACTCTCCTTCCTTATTTTCCATTCAGGTCGTTCATCTTCTGACGTTCATGAATCATTTAGGACAATGTAAGATTCTTGTCCAAAATGAGCCCGACAGCTCATATCACCAGAAAATCATCTGATGTGTGTACGTAGCCTTATATTGGCAGCACAATCCACTGTTTTACAACATGTATGTCATACGTACTGCCCATTATTGTGAAGTGTTATTTTTAAAAGTACGTTTTTGTTTTTTTTTTTCTGCCTTTAGTTGTACTTTAAATTACATTTCAAGGGTGTATATACATCAGTCTTTTATCTTTTATTCCAGAACATAATATGGCCACAGGTTATCACTGGTTTAACAGTAAATATAATTAATGCTGCTGTAAACGCCATCTTTATGTATGGTCTGAAACTTGGAGTTGAGTAAGTATGTTTTTGTTATCACAGAGTTAGTGTATAGTGTGTTAGTGTTTGTGGGTGCCTTGTGATATAGAGGGGGGTTAGCTCTTTCAGAAAGCACACAGAAAATTCTCTAACAGTACCAGTCTCTTTATTGTAATGCAATACAAAATGGCTAACTTCAATATATATAAAAACCAAAAAGGTAGCTTTAAACAGCTTAATCAGGTGAGTGCACAGTCCTCTGAATCCCCCGTACAGTCCTTTGTAAAACAATCTTTAGTGAGGATTCCACAGTGGTGCTGTACAGCGTATAAAAATATAGTCTAAATACCAGTTAGACTACATTCAGGTTTATTGATGTGGCAAAACAAAGGTGAATATTGCAAATGCATGTTGAAAATTGTACAAAACCGTTTGTAGGTGTCTTTAACTGGCCACAAATGTATTTGTTGCAGTTTGTTTACAATGATTTGTTAGGGATAATAGGTCCATCCAACATGCATAGCTTATGTGTCTATAGCATTCATCTGTTCTTTTTGTATAGGTATGAATCTTTTTGTTTTGTTTTTTTATTTATTTTTACAGAGGATCAGCCTGGGCAAACACACTATCTCAGTTTGCAATGACTGGTGTTCTATTTGTCTACATTATTATGAAGAAGCTGCATGTATCAACTTGGGGAGGTATATGAGTATGCAAAAAGCTCACTATATTTTGATAAAACCACTGAGGAAAAGATCCTGTTATTACCATGTGCTTCATTTCATATTGACTTATTTATTTTGTCCCCTTTAGGTTGGTCCACAGACTGTTTACAGGAATGGGGCTTATTCATGCGCTTGGCTATTCCTAGCATGCTGATGGTTTGCATTGAGTGGTGGAGCTTTGAGATAGGAGGCTTTTTGGCAGGTTGGTTGCACCTGTGCATTTGGATTTGCAGTTTTTTTTTTATTCATACAGTTGCTATCCTATAGTCATCAGCAAAAATATATGGCTGTAGTGTCTTCTGAGGTACTTGGATATGATAATAAAGACTTATTAAAAAGGATACTATGGTAGTATTTGATCACTTTTTTTTTTCATTGATACATTTGTAAACAGGTTTTCAGTCGGTTTTTACAATTCATATAAAATTTTTATTACAAACCAGTTTGTAGTATAGGTTATATATGACACAAGATTCACAGACCAATAAGCATTTTAAGGTGTCCCTTATGCATTTTACAGTACACAAAAACCAACGTTAAAAAAAGAGAAAAGAATATTTTG
>NC_092858.1:83666716-83672592 GCF_032062135.1 Pyxicephalus adspersus | reverse complement strand
CTGAGGCTAATTCAAGGACATTGGTAGCTATAGGATTTAACTTGGATTGATGGCTGATTAATTAAAATATTGAATAATCTGGCTTAGCTTTTGCTTCAACTTTTGAATTTTTTTTATATTTTATTTTTAAAGGACATGTGAACTAGCCACTTAGTAAATTGATTAAATTGCTACTAATGGTGGTCCATTTGATGTGGTAAAGCAAATGCATGTTCAAAAATATTTGAACTATCAGCAAAACATCCAAACAGCTAGCATTTTCCAAATGAAAAAGTCAACAATAGCAGCCAACATTTTTCTCAGAATTGTTTTGTGTTAAGGGTAAGATCTTACATTCACAGTCATCCGTCTCTTGTTCGTATTAAAACTGTTTTCACTTTTGGATGCCTATAATGTTTCTATCTACGTTTAGTGCCTATTTCATCATTCTTCTTTTCGTCAAACATTTCAGTTTTCTTTATTTCCTTTGGATATCACTGTATTCTCTGTCTTTTGGTTGAGGTTTTTACCAGAATTATTAAAATCATTAAAGGCACCCCCTAAGCATGCTTCTATGCTCTCTCCGGCAGATTCTATTTTTGATTTTTGATGCTACTGGAGACATAAATGCCCATTGGACTGAACAGGCTATATGAGCAAGCAGCTCATGGAAGCTCACTTTTCACTGTAGAATTTCACTTTTATTATAATTAATTTTGCAGCCTGGCTATTTGATATTAGGATTGTCGCTGGTGATGATCTTTCCTAATCATTTACAATGACATAAAGCAAGCACTGTACACAAACAGTGCTGTGCTGTCCTGTAGAAGGAATGTGGGGGGGGGGGGGATCTAGTGAATGAGCAAGCTACACCACATAGTGCTCTTCTGCAAACCTCCCTGGCCATTTGTCACCGGTGACAATTATTTGATATATGTACATAGCTTAAGATGGAGAACTGTAAAAAAAGGACTGATAAATGAAGGACACATCTTTGGAGTTTTAAACCTTGACAGTACTAAGAGTTATTTTACCCATAAAGTTATTTTGCTTTACCCCTAACTTTTCTTCTTCTGTTTTACCCTGAACAGCTCAGGATGCTGGACTTCCCTTTTCTTCCTGGCATTTTCTAATATATAATCTTTTTCTTTTAGTTCATACTTATTGTATGCTAAACTGATTTCTTATCTGCTGTTATTCACTCATTGCTGTTATTAGCCATTTGTAGCTAAATTATTTAATTGCTGCTACATGTTCACCAATGTGACGCAGCCTATACTGTTGCCTGATTATGTTCTCAAAGTTTAAATCTACCTCTCTTTTAGGCTCAGTTTCGAGCAGGAGTGAAACCAACAAAAGAAGATTTTACACCAGGCACTCCAGCTGTGGATTGTTCCAGCACCAAGTTGGATATAGTTACAAATGGCAAGTGTACAAAAATGATCCATAAATGCCTTGTATTTAGTAGTAAATACTACTAGTTAACCTTTGCTTGCACAACTAGTTTGTTATAAAGCATCATTTATGTAAAGATAATAACTATTACAATGGTATTTTCTGACCTTTTTTCATGCAGGTGACGTACACTCCTATAGTACTGGGTATTCTGTCTTAGAACAAGATGTTACAGGTGCAGCTATTGTCGCAGACAGTGGGTTCGGTAATACAGAACATCTGGTTTTATATGAAGATTCATCACTAGAAGCTGTAAACGTAGTGGGTGATGTTATCTCGACCAAACAGCTAATTCTTCGAAGGGGACTTACAGTATTTTTAGCTCTGACAGTGCTTCTAATAGGGGTCACAGTTCGACTTTTTACTGGCAATGGATAGAGGTAATGGCTTGATGACCTTTAAAAGAAAAACCTTATACATTTGCTCCAAAAACAGATCCTATGATGGATTGTCTCAAGCTGAACCGGCGATTGTGATTACTTAAAGGGATAGCTCGTATTAAAATGATTCTCAGGAGTCAAATTTTTATAAAGATTTAAGATGAGGAAAACTTTCTGAAAACATAGTGTTTTTTTCAGTTTCTCAGATTACCTTGTACATCTAGAAATTCCTACCGGCTTTTTGGAGAGTTCACCATTAATTTATTGTCTGCAGTTTGACAAGAGTTGCAGCTCAACTCAAAATTCTGGAATGAGCGTAACGTAACTGGGACAATTTACTGAAGTTAAATATTTGAACATAAGCTCAAGTCACTATAGTCAAACAAGTCTGAGGTGTAGTCCTATGAATGATTTCAATGTATTCTTTCCCATCAGTCTTCCTTCCTTTTGATTAGTTGTTGCCAAATCTGCTCGAATTCAAAGTCGTACTCCTTAGAACTCCTTTAGAATAGAGATTGTGTATCTGGGGGCTTCATTGGAATTCAGTAATCTACTCAATCATGAATATAAATCATAATTATGATTAATAAATCCATCTTTTGGATTATTTTTCACAGTCTGTACAAATCTGCATCTAGCCTT
The DNA here is from genome assembly GCF_032062135.1 of Pyxicephalus adspersus. Taxonomy (NCBI): domain Eukaryota; kingdom Metazoa; phylum Chordata; class Amphibia; order Anura; family Pyxicephalidae; genus Pyxicephalus; species Pyxicephalus adspersus. Next base: position 83,670,136 of record NC_092858.1, on the reverse strand, counting down.
GCAGGTTTGTGAAAAGGTTCCTTTATCAATATATGCAATCCAATCTCAGAGTGATTGCATCAGTTGAATGAATAACTAAATGGTGCTACAATAATGTGTTATCAGCTAAATTTGCCAGATGTATTTTTATATATTTTTTATATATAATTGTACATATATATTTATATATATGCCTTTGTACTAAAAGCTGAAGTGCAGTTGCACCTGAATTTATTATACCTAGAAAATGAATTGTTAGATTTAATGCAATACCAGTGGTAGAAAATGTGTTCACCACTAGTTTTTGTTTTCATTATGGTATTATATTAGTTGTGGTAATACGTTAGTTAATCATAATACATAATCATTTAATATAAACATTTCTTATGTTGTTATGCAGTAATTATTACATGTCATTTTAATAAATTTTAATGTGTTGGTTTTAATACATGTAAAACTCTGATGTCTTTATTTGAACTTACATTTACTTTTGTTAATAGGTAGAAAATGCTATTTTATTACCACCTCATTTTGCCTTTACAATTGAAATTTCATTTTAAGGGGTTTTTCTACTTGAGGTTATGGTTGTTGGAAATATAACCAGAACAGCACATTAATGAGAATAAAACAATTTCTACATATCAGATCCCAAAAGCAGATTGGAGACAACAGCTGTGTTTTTCTATGGGGATCGCCACATTGGGGTGCCTCCCCTCGCCATAGCACTTAACAGTATGTGTACAGCACATGTTTGTTCTAGTATAGCTGGAAATAATCTCATAAAATCTTTTTAGGCAACATAAATTTTACATGTGTAAATAGATATACTTTGTACTGTGCAAACAAAAGACTATCCAGAGATATTTCCTGTTTAGCATTTCAGATGAATGCACTTCAGTACATTTTAACGATTTCCTGTCCTTCATTTTGATCTCCACCTTGTTTTTGTCTGCATTCTTTTTAAGGGTGCAATTGCTTGTCTTGCCATTCTTACTTTAGGATTAATCAAGGAGAGGTATAGCTATACCTCTGGTAATATATATATATATCATAGATATAGAACTTGATATGGAGAGGTGGCCGAAATATTTTATGCGAATCAACCAGAGGCAGAAACTTGACACCGCTTGTTCCAGTCCTTTAGGTATCTCTTGGTAACCAATCACGTTTGACATAATGGTCTCCCATAGATCGGCTGTCCCACAGACATAGAAAACAGCAATATTTTGTGATCCTTTTTGCATTCCCATCAGCAAGCCAATGACCTTCAGATCCCCACAGATGTTCCACTGGTGTGTTTTATTCTGGATTGCTTCAAGTAGTAACTTCATGTTGTAATAGGACTCTTTTAGGTTAACGGAATGGGTAATCGGTAAACTTGGTTTGGAATTACCATTATGCAGTAACACTGCTTTCAAGCTTCTTTTATAGGAATCAATGAAGATACACCATTCAGATGGAACATGCCCTTGTGACAAACTGTTGGAGAGTGTATTTATAACATGACAGTAGCACAGTGAGCCATCACTGGTGAACAACATTGTCAAGTTATGATTTTGTTTTCTGTAGGGAGTTACAGTTACACCCTTTGCAAGCAAGTGCTTCTGTTTAAGCCTTGAAGCAAGAAGTTCTGCTTTGTCTTTGAAGAGATTTAGATCACGAATGAGATCATTCAGCTCTGCTTGTGTAAAGGTCTCTGGTTCTGAATCTTTATCGTCCAAGTAGTCAGGATCAGATGATTCAGGGTTTTACCTGGCTGCATGCACATTCCTCATCATCTTCTACAGAAAGCAAGTCCATCATGTCGCGGTACCAGAACTGGCAATGAATCATCATGGGGAACAGGCCTAAATGCAGAATCGAGGCTGGGATATACAATTTTGTGCTTAGTTTTACCAGAGAATCCACTTTTGTCGATGCAACAAAAATAGCAGTTGATTAGATGGTCTTGCGGTTCTGTCCACACCATCAGTATTGCAAATGGCATTGCTGCTTTACACCAATTTAGCCAGTCATGCAGTCGGTTGGTACAACTGGTACAGATGACATGTGTTCTGTTCACCAAGTGGACAGCCGAAATATAATTTGTAAATCTTTTTAAGTTCTTTGGTAATTTGGTGGGCTGCATTCGCTGTGAATGAACCACACACACATAACAGAAACTGTCTGGATCATTAAGGCAAGTTCTAGGCATGATGAAAAATAAAATCAATTGCAGTTAGTGTGTTTCTCTAACCTTAAAAAAAGAAAACTGTTGTAAAATGTTAAGGCTAATTATAACGAATTTAACACAATATATAATTAGCTGCATCACAAAAACTAGACATGTTAGAGAAAAACTACTACAAAGCCCACATAAAATTATATCTGATGAAAATGACATGTTGACCTGTGTTATCATTGTGTTGGAAATGCCACACAGTAATGCTAAGTGTATTTTCTTTCCTGAAATAAATTCATCTTCTTTTCCTGGCCTCACGTCCGCAATGTTCACAAGCCGGGAACGCAGATGCTGGCCGGGCATCTCCCGTTTCGCTGGAGGGCGCCGCAGGCACTAGTTAACAGGTAAGCTGTTTAAACTCCCTGGCAATTCCACCCCGAGTGTGGCTCACGGTTACCGCTTTTAGTATGGATAATTCACCCGGAGCCACACTCGGGATTACCACTAAGGAAGTTAGAGTTCTTATATCCAAAGGAAGATATGGCACATAAGCCCCTAGGGAACAAACCAAAGTGTGCAATATACATTATTGCTGACAGGAAACAGGACATTACTATCTTTATATTATACAGGAGTTTAACAAATATCACATTTACGTCTTGTGGTCCATAATGGCTCTTTTATTCTGTCTACTAACGCTTGCTACAGTGTTAGAAAAGTTAGGAAAAAGCCTCTAGATACCTACCACATTTCCACTGTATAGATGTACAGTAATCTTGTAGTACTCAATGATGAGGATATCTGTCGTTTTTGAGCTGGGCTACACATTCACTGTTCTCCCATTTCGATTCGATTCAATTTCAATTCTGCAATTAAACTTAACTGCTTGTATGAAATCTTTTTTCAAAGATCATTGAGCTGCACATTAGCTGCTCAGTGCAGGATGCCAAGTATCCCAACATTACCCAGAGCTGAACCTATCTTGGCCTGGTCACATCAAAATGACCAAAAATTTGTATTTGAAAGTTAGCTAGAGAACAAAAGAAGAATGACAACCACTAACAAACTAATGTGTTTATATGTTAAACATGTTTACTTAAAACCTTTCAAACACATTAAAGTTCATTGACGCACCTCAGTATACACTGAAAATCACAATGCAAACATATTATATATATACCCCCTAAAGTTGTTATAGGGGAACATCATTTAACAGGTATCCATACTTTAATTAGAATTCCAGTTAAAAGCGTAGCAATAGCCAGAGCTAGAGTGAGTCC
>NC_092858.1:83665704-83666355 GCF_032062135.1 Pyxicephalus adspersus | reverse complement strand
TATTGCAATCCTCTGATTCATAAAGAAGCAGATCGATAAGATTTAATAGTGGTTTTACCTCCATTTTACAGATTACCTGAGTTTTGGCAGACAATGGAGATCAATAATATTTGTTTTTAAAAGCCATGATCACCACTTTTGCAGCACCACCATTTAAATGTTGTCATTACAGCAGCAATTAGGAGCAATGGACCACACTTTCAAACATGGCCAAAAGTTACTCAAGTGAATGGAGTTCCTGACTGTGAATTTAGTGTAATTAGGATATAGCACTAATTGTCTTTTTAAACTGGGTGTTTTTCATATCTAAAAAATTCGGAACTAATATGTTTGAATTTGTCATCAGATGACCATTTCTTTATAACTACTACATTGTATCATACTATACACTGCAATACTTGAGGAGCAGAATAGTTTCTAGTAATAGGATTATGCAGGTTTAGACTTTAATACAGCAATATTTTAGATGTTCAGATAATGACTACATATATTTCTCTATGGAATCAAAATCTTTACATTGCATGGAAGTGTGAATGTCTCTAAATGGGAATCCAATTATATAATGGTAATGCATGTTATATCTTATTTGCTAATTTCTGGCCTGTGTATCAGCCACTTCACATGGTCATGATTTGCTCAAATACTGAGGTA
>NC_092858.1:83627523-83662814 GCF_032062135.1 Pyxicephalus adspersus | reverse complement strand
AAATAAAAGGTTTTTAACTCTGCCCCATCCTTAAGCTTTGAAGGGCTTCTCTGCCCTGGAATTTAACCCCCAGCATTGAATTCCTAGGTCAGGAAAAAAACCTTAAAATCTAATACAACCAGCTTGTTAGCTGCTGGTTAGGGCTGGTTAGCTGCAATATATTACATTTTTATTCCTGGGTTAGGATACACTTTAATTTGATGAATATCTAAACCCTCTCTAATATCCTATATTGTCATCCTTATACTATGAAAAAAGGATAGGATGCTATAGGACAGTCTGTCACACTTACTTCTTCCTCACTAAAGCACAGGCGTCTCTCTCCTGCGCATGCGGGCAGTCCTGACTCTAGGGTTGCCTGGGCTCCTGTCTTTTATCGGTTTTTCCCAACCTGCTGGCTAATCAGGAAATATCCTCTTAATCATCCCTGGCTATTTAGCTACCTCAGACACAGAACTTAGTGATTGAGCAACGTGTCTCCACTAGTGCTGAGCCCCTAGTTCTGTTGAGCAGATCTTGTACACCTGTTGTTTAATTCAGTGTTTCCTGTGTCCAGCTGCTGTGTTAACCCCTTGTTGCCCAGCCCATTCCCTTGTGCTGTTCGAGTGTTCCTCTCTGTCTATGTATATTCCTGTTTCACCTGTGCCTCCTGTTGCTTCGTGTCTCCTGTGTCTGCAGTGGCCCCTGTGTCACTGGCATTTATTCCCTGGATCCCTGGTATTTGACCCCTGGCTTGTGACCTGACCTCTCTTGCTTGCTGTCTGCCTCAACCCGGCCTTACTTGACAATTTTTCTGCCTTGTGATTTGGTACCATGTATATTCCTGCCCACCCTCGTGTGCCCAAGGACCGCAAGCTGGCAGTAACCAGCAGCGAAATATCCTAACCACTAGAGGCTCTGGAGAAGACCTGGTTGCCACTTAGACTCTGCACCTTGGCCCTTCTCAGGGCTCACAACACCTTTGTGCAAGCCATAGCGCCCCCCTTGTGGCCCTTTCTCCCCAAGCTTGACACAGTCCAGTCAAACACGTTAAAAACTAAAGATTTTTTTATCTTGATGCTTAGTTTGCTTATGATAGAAATTATAGCTTTTTTTTATAACTTTTTATAATTTACAGAAAATAAATAATAATTTGCTTGAAAGACAATCCTGTAAATAGAAGCACAAAAAAAATCTGAATATAAAAAACTCAAACATATTACATATACAACTAGTACATGTATATATATTGGATCAGGTTGTTTTTTTCACTGGTTGTTAATTACTCATTGTCAATGGTTGTCAATGATTCATTGAATTGTATTATTTAATCAAAAGCATTTTCATTTCACAGACTTTTTTCAGAAACTTAAATGTTGCACAGTACTGCGTATATATTTAAATATAAATTATTAATTCTTTAATATATCTAAATCTATGTTTTGTGTTCTTTTCAATTAAATGGATATGTTACTTACAGCAATGCATTCAAAGATGTGGAACACAATGTATATAGGTATAACTTCAGAGACAAGAGTGGCTATCTCTCTAGAAGAAAATTATATACAAAAGGTTTTGTGTTTATTATTGTAGACCCTAATAAAGACAGTAACATATAAACAAAAGCTGAAATAATTCAAAACTAAGTAAAATACCATTGTCCTTTATGTGTGCAAATGGAGCCAATTGAAGTAGAACTGAAACCAATACTTATGAATACATATGGATGTCTGCTCTACAGTGCTTTGGAGGTGTAGATTTATGATTAGAGAGATACAACAGAAAGATTTTAAAGCCTACAGGATGGCTGCAGTTGTTCAAAGTTGTAAACTTACTTTTACTTTTTATTTATTTTACAAGGAAGGATGATATTTCCAAAGTTCAGAAAATGCCAATAGGGTAGCTTTGGTGTGTCTACAGCAATGCTTATCAAAGTCAAGCCTAACCTTGCCCAGGGCTCTAAATTACAGGTACTTTCTTTCTATGATTTCTAACATTTACCTGTTATAAGGAAAGCAATTGTCATTGACTTCTTTGCTTGTTCAATATTTCCTGCACCAAGTGCATTGCCCACTCGGACACTGGTAGCCATACCTATACCATAGGGGATCTATAAAACAAAAAATGGAAAGCATGTCAATTAGAGAGGCTGTTCCTACCTTGGCACATACAGCAAACAACTGCCATGAAGCTACTATCCAAAATAAAAGACATTTTTTCTATACACTTTAATATATATGGATAACCAGCTGTAAAAGGTCATTGCACTCCTATTAATCACATGTAGTTTTTACACAGAGCCATTCACACAAGTATGTGCTTTAGATTAGGTTTACAACGTGATGGTAATTGCAAAATATTATCCAGGCAGCAGGAAAATCACTTTACAGTGATCAGATTTTACAAACATGGAGGAAACAAACAAACGTCTTGCAGTTGATATTGGTGCGAATTGAACCCATGAGCTCAAGATAAGCATGTCAAAGTTTACTGTGAACATAAAAGAACATTTGCAAATGTTGTGTTGCATTCAGTATACATACAGCAATGGGAAGTTTTAAAGTGTACTGATTTAGACCAGTGGTGTGACAATAGATATTACTATATCGTTATGAGCATCCTATATTTTAGGTCCCTTTATTTCACATAAGAACCATACCCTTCACTGGATGCTTGTTTGTTAAATCAGAGACTCACAAAGTACTGATGCCAAGGACACCCAGGTACCACTCAAGTTTCAATACTAGATTTAATTTAGAAACAACTAACATGCAAATATATAAAGATAAAGTATATTGTTCATGTACTCACATAACTCCAAGATCCAGAACAAAAAGGAAGACATAGTTTACCAAGGCATTGATGACATTTGATACAATACTGACAATGATCTGTGTCTTCACGATTCCCTGTAACAGGATGAGATAATGCACATATGGGTCATTTTCACAGTCACAGTCGCAGTCACACTTCTAATGTGTAGGCACCATAAAGGTCATCCCTATGGAAGGTATACAATGCTAAATAGGCCACAAATATTCAGGAAATCGAATTTTTAGACACACGGTACTACATTAACATTTATAATTGACAAATTTTAGCTCTAAATCGTTTCATTATCTCATATCCTGAACACAAAATAGATACAGATATGTGCCTGATATTACTCAACTAACAACTATATCACCTAATTATGAAGCACTCATTTTCAATCAGATAATTATTTATTTGGATTTGTTAACACCATGTAAAAAAACAATTACCTGTGAATATTGCCCATAATTTAGATCCACGATTCATATGTGTTGTACATGTAGTTTTTGTCTCATAATTATGCACTATGAATTTAAATTTAAACATACCTGATTTTGTAAATACCGTGCTTGTAGCTGATATAGGAATGCAGCCTAATAATTAAAACAGCAAAATATAAAATTCTATAAGCACAATCTTTCATGACTTGGCTGTGAATAGCACAATAACAAATGTGTAAAAAGATGCCAGCACCATTTATATGTACAGACATTATTATATCTTGTGAAACATGGTATTGCTCAGAAATAAATCATAAAATCATTCTAGCATACTAGAGTCTGGAGCTACTAAGATATGTCCAGAATACAAACAAGGATTTGCAGGCAATGTCCAGAATACAAACAAGGATTTGCAGGCAATATGTGGACCAATTTGTGGCACTGACAAACTGAAATCAGGTTGATCTTTTTCCATAGATTAGAAAGAAACATTATAGAAATGACTTGCCTACTGTCACGTTAGGGGAGACAAGGCCACTAGGGATGCTATGGCTTGTACAAAGGTGGTGTAAGCCCTAGGAAGGGCCAAGGTGCAGAGTCTAAGCGGCAACCAGGTCTTCTCTAGAGTCTCAAGTGGTGAGTCCCAAATCACTAAGCAGAATAATCATCAAGGAAGGCGGGGGTCAAATACCAGGGAATCAGGAAATAGACACCAGTGACACAGGGGCCACTGCTGACACAGGAGACACTGGAAGCAACAGGAGGCACAGGTGACACAGGATGATGAGAGGAACAGCACAAGGGAATAGGCTGGAAACAACAGACTGGACAATGAGGGGTTAACACAGGAGCTGGACACAGGAAACACTGAATCAAGCAACAGGTGTACAAGAACTAGCTCAACAGAACTAGGGGCTTGGCACTAGTGAAGACACCTTGCACAAACGCTGTGCACGTGAACGAGTGCTGTTTCTAGGCTAGCTAAATAGCCAGGGGTGTTTATTTTCTGATTGGCCAGTGGATTGGGTGAAACTGATAAAGTTTGAGAGCAGAGAGAGGCACACCCAGAGTCAGAACTGCCCGCATGCGCATGAGAGAGGCGCCTGCGCTTTAGTGAGGAAGAGGTAAGTGTGACACTTACTAGATGGACAGCTACTACATGTATACAACTAATATGCAACACAGGACTCCACAAAGGCAGGCAATCTTGCCTTGCTGGAATACAGATGTATTTTTCTCCTTATCCACAACAGATTCATTTTTGTTCCGTGTATTTAACAAAGTATTCTGTGCTGCAGTTCCAGAGGTAAATGAGTAGCCTATGTTGTCTGTATAACAGCCAGAAGGACTAAAACAGAAGGAGGCAGAATAAAGTTAGAGACATATGGCTAAAAGAGATTAAAAGCAACTGCCTCCTGTTTCCACCTGAAATTTCCACTTTGAAAGCCAAAATAGAAACAATGAATGACCCAGTAAAAATTAGAATTTAGGAGATTTCAACTTTTGCAAGTTAATTGTATACCCCCTGAATATAGTATTGTTAACAAAATTGCTGTTATTTCTGGGGGACCAAAGATAAGATCTTACAACGATTCATCCAGCACTGGCAGCTGTCCTCCACACAATGACAAGTGCTCCATTTGAGTGCAGAATAAATGGGCAAACTCCAGTTTAGTGTATATTTGACTCATTTCAGCAAATATTGATAGTGATATTTTTACTCATTTCAGCAAATGACTTCTTGAGGGACTCTAGCAGAATCTGTCAAAGAGTCACTCAGATATAAACAGAGGTCAAAGACATTAAGTGCCCATATTTAGGTTTTCAAGGTCAAATCAAAATTTCTTCTATGAATTTAAAATTGTCTAAAAATAAAAAAATTGTCCATCATTATTTGTACAAACTCTCTCTGCATACTGTTTATAGGCCAACACCTCCCTCCAACCATCTGTGTGTATGAATATGCTGTAACATTTCTTTTATTCCAAATACTATTTATTTTTTTAGAGTTTAAAAAGCATTAGAACTGTTCTTTTTTAAAACAACAGGCAGCGAAACACATCTATAAATTGCTCAAGAAATGGCTGTGTAGTGCTATAACCACATATGTAAACTAGAGCTTATCATCAGGACAAGGCTGAGATGATGAGCTTAATAAACATAAATACATTTGTCCATTTTGGTCATAAAAAGAACTTACTGGAAGTGCAGGGATAAACACAAGAACATAATCTTCTGCCAGACTATAAACATAAAAACCAACAGTCAGAAGGAGAAAACTCTAAGCAGACAGAATATATTGTATAAGATGTGTGCTAGATAGAGCTTTACATTAGATGAAGCATAGATAGTAATTGCTGTGTTTCGAGGACAGAGTATATCATGAACATAATCATGATCAGAGAAAGAGGAGAATAAGCAGATAATTTTAATGCACCTTAACACCAAACAGACAGAAGGAATCAGATCATAATTTGATTGACCAGACCAGTTTTATGCATGAACCCTAAAAGTTCTTTCTAGAATTTACATTAAAAATGTTATTTATACCGAGCCACAGCTGGGTCTTGTTTGAAGAGCAGTAGAATGTTCTCAGTGTTTATGAACAGTGCCCAACAAGGAAAGCAAGCCAGCAGCAGTACAAGGATCCCACGCTGCATGACAATGCCAATTAACTTTAGATTAGTCCCTCCGAATATCTAGGATGCAAAAGAATACTTTTACATATAAACATCATTCTTATAATACTGTGTCTGAGTCTGTGCTCAAAGACCATCATGTGTTATTCTAAGCTTTATTCAGATTTAAAGCTGTGAAAATAGCTAAACACATATATCGTTTTTATTGCTATGCAATGAAAATTAAATTTGAGTAATTCATACAAATGTATACATACCTGGCATTACAAGATATGCTTAAAAACAATGTAGTTCTTCTACTAATACTTTTCTAGGTCTGTGAAGAACTTGTACTTGAGTATTCTTCATAACTGATACCTTTATTAAATGCACCATTTATGGCACTTACCTGTGATATGAGGGTGTCACATGCTGAAGATAAGCCAAGTCCCACTGAAAGTCCAGTCACTGAAATAACCTGTTATTAGACAATGCTCATTATAATATTTTTAGGTACATAGAATAAAGCCAGAGTTATTTGGTTTATGTACATTATAGCAAAAGCTTCCCTAAATGCACAAACTAATTTTTTTATTTAGAGTGGAACTATACTGTAGAAGTACAGAAATTGGGAGCAGGCAGGTTGCTTATTGCACATAATAAAACATACTTACCTGGCTGTTCACAATTATTTCTATATTCTACATAGAGCAAGAGCTTCTATTTAACAGCCAGTCATTTAGGATCATAAAAAGAAGTAAATGAAGAAGACTAGCTTGAGTAGGGTTACACATAACTGCAAAGTTCCAAATCAAAAATTTTATACAAAGTAAAACCAGTAAACTTACTGCATTGGCAAGTGTGACAGCATCCAGCTCCACTTTTCCCAGATGACCACAAAACACAGAGCTGACAATGTTGATGAGAAAACATAGCATCTGTGAGATGATCTGATTAGGTAAAAGAAGACAAAAGAAAAAAAATCTTATGATCAACTCACAAAGGCACACCAGTTGGGGAAGTAACTGCATGTGTTGAGCTCTCATCAGGTAGCTCTTAATTTTATGTATGAAAAGGAAAGACTGAAATGTCTTCTCATTCCTTAAACAGGCTTTAGTGCCCTTGCTGAACCCCCACACCACCAAGTTATATCTTGATGTTTTAGTTCCAAAAAATGTACAGATTGAGACCATGTTAACATCTTCAATGTCTGTACTAAATCCTACATTTACACTTGCATAAATCAGCCAGCAACTAAAATTTTCATAGAGGTACTATGATTTTCTATTCAAAGCTGTCTGAGTGTCCTAAATCCAGGGGCAATGTTGTATATGAAATGTTAACAAGCAATAAGCACAAAGTTCTATCTCACTTCAGTTAGCAACTATTTTGGTGATTAGCCAATAGAAATGCAACCTTAAACTTTTAGATGAAATTAAATGCTTTGGGGTTCCTGTGGCATCTGACATTACCAGCCCCAAATGTAAATTTATAAATAGGATACTCCTGTCAGTTCTATCGACAAAATATGTATTTCCAGATGTTATTACAATGGTTGATCCATCTGGCTGACCTCCTTAGCATTCCTTGCACCATGCTTCAGCATATAGTGACATTACAGTTCTGTGACCAGTACACATCACCTGGGTATTGGGTTGTTACGATTTAAGATGTACATCACTGCCCAACATGATTGATGCTTTGTATGTGTTTTTTAAGGCCTTTTATTTGTTGTGTGCACGTTTTTTTACTTTTAACTATATGTAAGAATGATATGGAATATTAATTTACATCTGTACTCATTTTGCTGGAAAGGGGAAAACATTTTTAAGATTCCATCATATGCCCTTTCCCAATAAACTGCACATAGTTTCTATAGAAAAAAATGTTAGGAAGAAGCCCTTTCCCTTCACAATGGGATCCCTTATGTTGAGGGTAGCCATATGGCCTGGTACAGTATAAGAATACAAAATAGTGGTGGGGGATCACATTCACAGCTCTTACTTTCCTTTCTACACAGGATGCATGTCTAGATAGAAGTCTTGTCTGGATGAAAATTAAGGAGGATCTCTTCTTAAAAAAAAAACCCATTTCTCCTCTGCATCATTCAGATGTCCATTGGCAAACTGCAGATGGGCCTGTACATGTTCTGTCATAAGCAGGGGGGATTTGTGGGCTCTGCAAGATTTCAGGCCTTCACGGCCCAGTGTGTTACCAATTGTTTTCTTGTGACTAGGGTCCCAGCTGCCCTGCGATTATTGATAAGTTCCCCCCATGTAGTTCTTGCATGGAGCCCCAGACCAAGGGAAATTTTTGAGGGTTCTTTTGTTGTTATTCTGTATCTCACACCTACAATAAACCTACAGTTATAGACTGGTCATTTCTTTGTCAGAGGGCAAATGTACAAAATCCGCAGGGGATCAAATACTTCTTTCCCTCACTGTATATTTGTTTTCCCAAACAATTATAGTGGTAATTAACAAACTGACCTATTGGTATCCCCTTGATTCATGTTTTATAATAGTCGTGAGTAAAAGAAAGTACACCTACTTTCAAGTCTAAGGATTATGAGGACATAATAAATATCATCTGGTCCTTAGCAGGTCCTAAAAATAAGTAAGTACAACAAGTAAAAGTATGTCCTTACCCCTTCCATATGAATTAAGAGGGTAAGTAGCAGCCAGGTACTGCTAATCAAATGCACTTAATAATTATACATCAGCAAGTCACACAATTGTCATGAATGACAGACCACTGCTCATGTATTACCACTGTTGCCAATGTGTTGCCTGCTCTTCTGCTTGAGCTTTGTGAGCTAGTATTATAGCCTGCCTGAGTGTTGGTAGGCACCCAATAAAAAAGCTTCTTGAGTGTGTCTATCAATATTCATTCAGGAGGCATACTCAATGTGTTCTAATCTTTGTGTCTTTCTTCAATATTAGGCCAAAAATTTGTTTCAAGGCTCCTTTCAAAGACTCTTAGTCATCTTGACTATCACACACCTGTTCTTCACTAAAGCACAGGCATGACTCTCCTGCACATGCTTTCAGTTTTGTTGCTGGGTGTGCCTCTGTTTCCAAGCTTTATCAACTCTGTCCAATCCACTGGCTGATCAGGAAATAGCCTCTTGATCTTGCAACAATTTACTAGTGCCTAGCTCCCTGGTTCTGTGAACTAGTTTTTGTACACCTGCTGCTTAATTCAGTGTTTCCTGTTTCCAGCTCCTGTGTTAACCCCTCATTGTCCAGTCTGTTCGTTACAGCCAACTTCTCTGTTCCTGTCTGCCTGTGGATATCCCTGCTTCTCCTGTGCCTCCTGCTGTTTCCAGTGTCTCCTGTGTTCCCTGTGCCCGCAGTGGCCCATGTGTCATTGCAGTCTGTCTCCTGGATCCCTGAATATTGACCCCTGGCGTGTAACCTGACATCTCTTGCTTGCTGCCTGTCTCAACCCCCGCTTTCCTTGACTATACTCCTGCCTGGTGATTTGGTACCGTGCTTGCCCACCTGGGCGTGCCCAAGGACTGCAACCTGGCCGTAACCAGCAGCGCAACCTCGTCACCATCAGAGAAAACCTGGTTACGGCTTAGACTTTGTGCCTTGGCCCTTCTCAGGGCTCACACCACCTCCATACTCCCCCTAGTGGTCCTGTCTCTCTGTGTGTGACATTTACATCTCGTCAATATCCCAGGCATGTAAGAATGTGTACAAAGCAATCAGTGAACTCATGACTTCCTAACAATGAAAAAATGTATTTACTAACAGTAAACATAAAGCAATAGTTGGATTACAGTGATGTTTGTTTTGCTGGTATACAGTACATACATTGTAAAATAAAAGACAGATTGAAAATAACAGAACAAATAAAACATTGTTTTATAAACTTATTTTGAATCTGTTGTATACAAATGTATTATTAGTTGTAACTCGAACATAACAGTTGATCTGAAAAACTTCTTCTAGGCCAATCTGTTGCATTAAGTCATGCTACATTGTATTTCAGATATTGTTTTATAACATATTATTAATGTAAGAGAGATTGCATACATTTCATACATTCAACACCGGATGACTGTAGGTTCTGCACTCTCCCCCTCCAGAAAGATACAATATTATTGTTCTTTATTTTGCATACTTGGGTAAAGGATTGTCAAGGTTTGTGAAATGAGTAGCAAGGGAAATTGTCCAGCGAACACAACTCTCTTTAAATGAGTTAATTAAAGCTCATCAACTACTACTTCACCTTTTGGTAGTAGTTAGTTTAATTATGATACCAATTATAAGCACGCTAATTGATAGAAGCAATGCTAAACCCCTCCGGATAATCAGTTGTTTAGTGGAGAGGATTTCACCTACAACATTTCTTGTTTCCTTTGGTAGATCTTTTGTTAACTCCAGTTGCTTTGTATAATCTTCTTCACTGGCCATGTCATGCAGTACAATAAAATTAAAGTTGGAGTCAGATGCTGTTGTGTCGCCTGTAATACAGCAGAAATATAAATATAGTATTGCTATTTTATGCTCTGCATGCTCTACGTACTACTGCTCATGTACAGTTTACATACAGTCTTAAAAAATAGTAAATTAGGACATTTGTTACATAGTAACACAAGAGTTTTGCAAAAATGTGCTAGCAGAATTATTACTCTAAATGTGTCCCTCCACTATGATCACTTTCTATAGTTACCCTATAAGTACATCCAAAAGTGAAAATAAAGCTACTGCGCTTTGAAGGTAATCTGGAATAAGGCTTTTCAAGATTTGATATGCTAAGATTTTTTGGATGAATGTAGCATAATACATGAATGAATCTTGGTAGAAATTAGTAATCAAGTTATTTCTTCATAAGTGAATTTATCTACTTTTGGCACATGGCAAATTTTTCCAGCAAATCATTTATAAACATACTCTATTATTTACAATTCTTTACATTTAGAAAATAAAAGTTGTCTTTTATCATATAATATAGAATGCATTACCATATGATTCACTATTTTAGGTGGTCAGCTTACCATTTTCCAAGTCAAAGTCAGATTTCATAACATCTGTTTGTGAAATTCCGGGTTCAGGGACTTTCTGTTGTTTTACTCCGGCTTTTACTCTAGCCTTACAAAGGAAAAATTTTAATTAGCTGTGATCGATGCAAATACCCGATCAAATAAAATGTTTTAAAAGGTATTCAAAGAAAATGGTAATATATTTTTTTCATATTTCATATAAAGTGTTCCTCACTTTTTACAGTCTCAGCAAGAATACATGCCGTAAGAATATGTGCCGTACAACATTAGGAAAATAAAAATTAACCACAAATTCTGTCCTTCAAGTATTTTTGAGGAAAAAAACAATAGTTCAATTTATTGCAGATGAGAAGAGGGTGAGGAGTTTGTAGTCCAAATCAGTGCCCCATGGTACAATGCTACTTTTTCATCAACAGAGGTATGAGGTATGTTATTGGCAGAATCACCAGGTGAAAAAAAATAAAGCCTAAAAATGTATTTATTGCTTCCAGTACATCAAAGGACTGGTAAGCAGAAAAATATTACTTTTGTTTGTTTTTTTTAATACATTTTTAATGCTTGGGCTACATCAGGAAATTTTACCTGATTTGCTGAAGGTGAAAGTTCAAAAAAATCCTAGGGGTTGTGCATTACGGATTGACTTTACGTCTACCCATAGTGGTCTACCCTCGTAGCTCATTACCTCTTCACAGGCCTCATGCCAGTTCATCCGGAGGATATAAGGTATATAAATGCACGTTTGCAGCAACACTGGACAAAACATTCCAATCCATAGACCTTGAAAAAAGAACATGCATTTAAAAGAAAAAAAACTATTACAACCAAATGATAGAAAAACTGGCTTTGAAAAAAGAGTAAAATATTTTAGCCAATATGAAGAAAATGTTTCAGATTCAGTTTTATCAGGACCTATTTGTCTTGTGAATATGTTAATTATTTGGGAATCTCCCTCTCCCATTATTTATCTTCAAAATAAAAGCATCATATATTTTCCAATTGCTATAAAAATGAAAACAAGGACAGGAAAGCAGGGGTTTATTTTGCAGCAAATCAAACTCAATTGTATTTTTAACAATAATAAATTTCCATCAGTTCTCTCGCAAACGGTCTCAACCTCTCCCCTGAAGAAGGCAATCGGCGAAACGCATTGGGGTTTGAACCCCATATATAATTTTTGCTTAAACAGTAGAAAGTATTTTGTCTAGGTGAAGGGTCAGCAATCCCATGATATTAGTGGGACAGACCCAAACTATTTCACTGTATATATAAAACTGTTGGAAATGTAGTATTATTAAAAATACAATTGATTTTGATTTGCCGCAAAGTAAACCCCTGCTTTCCTGTCCTCATTTTCATTTTTACATATTATTTTTTAAGGGGGCAGCCACTATATGAATATATAAAGGATACTCAGGAGGGAGAAACAAGCCCTATTTTTGTTTATTCCAATTGCTATATTCAGACATTGCTTGGATCTCCTCCGGTCCTTCTGGGTCCTAAAACAGTCATATGATCTGATATAATTAAGCCATTTCTGACTACAACTAATACTACCTACTATTACTATATAAGAGCAATGAAGTAATTGCAAGAATAACTAACCATCCATGTATTTAACTAGTACTAACAAGGACATCAGGGACCACCTTTGGAAACCAATTGTTGTGTGGATATGAAAATAAATGTGGGTTTCCTAATGGGTGATAGCATGCAACAACCAAACTATTGTGCAATACTTGAACTGTTTAGTCAGAAGTTACTACCTAATAGTGAGTGTAGTTTGACTTTCAGTTGATTATATTTCTTATTTATGTTTTTATTCTACTAGATTGTAAGTTCTTCGGGGCAGGGTCCTCTCCTCCAGTGTCACTGTCTGTATTTGTTTATCATTTGCAACCTCTTTTTAATGTTCAGCGCTGTGTAATATGTTGGCGCTATATAAATCCTGTTTATTATTATTATTATTAATAATAATAATATTAATATTCACATTTGGGGTTAAGGAGTTGGGGTGTTGGTAAGCAACCATTGGTGCTTTTTGTCTGTAGCATAAACTAAACAGTTGGTCAAGTTTTTTCTTTTCTCAAGGTTTTCATATAACCCTGTAATTGATTCTTGCTCTAAACCAAAACACAAAACAATTCCAAAAAAACATTAAAGGCTTTAGAGAAGACTAGAACTCCACAACTCAGTTTCACACAGTGCAAATCAGACAGGCTAGTGCCCATAGCTCTTCCAGTTGCAGCAGTTCAAAGCAGCCATCTAAACTTTAACTTTATTTATCCAAACACTGCATGCTTTGTAAATGCATTATTCTTTTACAACCTGTTCCCATAGCCCCCACCTTCAGAATCCCCCTACCAATTTTGGTAACAATGCCATGTAAAGGTGTGTTGCAAACAACTCCAAAATCTGGTAGACATTAATTTCATTAAATTCTGCCAACAGTTTTGCTAAAACATGTTGTTTCATGTATCACTTTTTTCTACTAGTTGGAAGACAGACAGGCATATTTCAGTCATTTATAGTAGTTAGTGATCTTACCTATAACACCAAGTTTTGCTACAAACATCAGCGATAGACCAACTGGAATCCCAATTAAATAATAACCAAAAATGTTTGTAATGGCGCCAATTTTTTGCTTTCCTGTTCCTCTAAATATTCCACCGCATACTGCCTACAACAGAATACTGATTACTAAATGTTGTATACAGATATCTTTCACAAGGCCACTATGAAAACCATCATTTATATGAACTGTAAAAACTGCATAACAACCTTTAAATAAAAAACTATTTCACAGAATATGAAACAAAAGACTAGAAATCTTTTTCCATTCATTTACCAATGACTGGGGTTTTAATTACTACCCCCTTAATCTTTGTATAACTAAGCTGAATAATGATTTACTTACATTTGTACCATCACATAGGTGAAATGGGGCAAGTATGAGCATGAGCTTTGAAACCAAAGGATGAATTTCCCTAAATTTAAAGACAAAAAATAAATAAGTTAAATTACATAGGCTCATAATATAACACTGTATTGTTTGTATGACATATGGTATTATCTAACATGGCATTATAAAATATGACTTATGATCCAAGGAGGTGTGGGGGGCAGCAAAAATGCTTATCAATAAAACACAAATGATGCATTGATGTATGATGGAAAAATGTGGACTTCAGTTTTAATGCGTTAATATTTTTGTTTAACGCAAAAAACATAGAATTAAAATAAAAAATATAAAACAACACAGCTTACAGTTTGTGTAAAGAAAAAAATTAGTTCCCCTACCCTGTATAAATCCTTGTGACCATTGTCACTAAAACAGAATGCTAGGGGAACAACAACATTTTGGGGCCTATTTAAAGCAAAACTAAGCACATGGTGTGAACAGTTAAGTGCACTGGCTCAACCAATCAATATAGTCAAAGATCCTACACAGAAAGAGAAGAAAGAAAGATGGTGGCAACCTGCCAGAAAACAATGTCACAAAGTGTTTCATGGGGAAATCATTACCTGAATGGATTTGAAGAAGTTGCTTATCTCCATTATTACTCACCTATCAGTTGTAAACAAATAACTTATGACATTTCTCAGAGAAAGAACAGTACTGCTAACAAACAAGCAACCAAGAACTGAAAAACAGGAAGCATAGATGTATTTGTCAACTGCCTGGTATATTTCATAATACATCAAATAACAGTAACTGCATCAGATGTGGTATTCCAAATGCAAAGAAAAGTGAAAGATAAATGCAAGAAAAAAGTGTTTTAAATGTGTTTGATTTTTGTTTTGGATGGAGCTAAATAAAATAGTCTAGTTTTTTCATTTGTTTGTTTAAATCCCAAAAGGAAAATTTTTCTTGACTTTGTAGGCCCTAAGTTCTGGAGCAGCTACAGATGGCAAATGCAATAGGTAACTCAGTAAATACAATTTAGAAGACTGTGGCCCTAAAATAGCAAGGAGTTTTAAAGAAACTTACAGGGGATGGAGACAAACTGCTGCAGGTATCAAGAGAGTTATCTGCAGCAGACTCACAAACCCTCTCCCAAATGTTAGCATTTTGTACAAGAAAGATCTGACAATTCCAAAGTTAGTGCTTGCACTGCACTAAACATTGCAATGCACTAAACCACCACCATCCTTCCCTCAGCATTCTTTCTACTCCATTCTTGTTGTGGACTGCAAACTACCCAACAGAGAGAAAGGCAGACAGAAATAGGATATGGAATACAGATGCAGGTATATACAGGCACCTCCTTTACAAATGATTGATTTTTACTTTCTACAAGGTACACATCACTTTTTCCATTTTAAGAAAAACAATAAGGTGAAGACATGTAAACAACAATGGTATTCCTTACAGCAAAAAAGAAGGTATACATTGTCACGCACAGAAAGACAGGACTACTAGGGGCTGCTACGGCTTGCACTGAGGTGGTGTGAGCCCTGAGAAGGGCCAAGGTGCAGAGTCTAAGCTGTAACCAGGTTTTTTCCAGAGCCTCTGATGGTGACGAGGTTGCGTCACTGGTTACTGCCAAGTTGCAGTCCTTGGGCATGCCAAGGTGGGCAAAACACGGTACCAAATCACAAAGGAGAAGGATAGTTGAGGAAGGCTGGGATCGAGGCAGGCAGCAAGCAAGAGACGTGAGGTCACACGCCAGGGGTCAGTTGCCAGGGATCCAGGATACAGACAGGAATGACACAGAGGCCACTTAGGGCACAGGGAACACAGGAGACACTGGAAACAGCAGGAGGTACAGGTGGAATATCCACAGACTGAAAGGAACACTGTAACAGCACAGGGAAGTAGGCTGGGAACCAACAGACTGGACACCGAGGGATTAACACAGGAGCTGGACAGAGGAATCTCTGAATTAACCACCAGGTGAAAAGGAACTAGCGTAACAGAACTAGGGGCTTAGCACAACGGAGACACGTTGCACGAACACTGAGTGCAGTGTTTGGGCTAGCTAAATAGCAAGGGCTGGTCAAGAGGCTATTTTCTGATTGGCCAGCGGATTGGACAAAATTGATAAAGCTAGGAAACAGAGGCACGCCCAGAATCAGAACTGCTCGCATGCGCAGGAGAGAGGCGTAAGAGGTAAGTGTGACATATATAGCCTTGATTAAATCATATAAAATAAATAACAACAAATAAGCTAAAGGAGCAGTATGTTCAACATTTCTCCAAAAGACAAGAGTGGCAGTGTCACGAATACGGGGGAGGGGAGGAAAACAGAAAGGTAAATACAAGGGACTAGGCCTTCAATGGCTAGGGAAAAGGAAACGGTCACCCCCTACGAACACCTTAACCTAGCCCTGACTCCTGACAGTATGAATATCCCCTGATGGTGGGAATACTCATACATGGGAACCTAGGCCCTAGTAGCCTTGAATAGCCCTAGGAGTAGTGAATGGGCTTGAGACTACTGGTTCCTTCCCTGATGAAAGAACCAGTGACTCCCTGAGGCCTAGTAACAACTAAAGAACAACAAAACAGCAAAAGTAGTTCAACTTATTTTATTTAGCAAATAGAGGAACAGGAACTCTGGAGAGGACAACACACCAGCTCTTCACATCCCAGAAGTGAATATCAACCACATAGCATGAAGTGTGAGGCCAGACTAAATGGAGGAGCAGTAATGACCACCAGCTGCACCTGATACAAGGGGTGTGGTCATTACAAACAACAACACAGAAACAAGTAAAAACAAAGAGACTGTCAGATAACCTCACATGCATGCGTGTCTCACAGATCTTCTAACCTTAGTCACGGAAGGGACCATGACAGGCAGCAGGCCATTAAAGAGGAAAGATTTGTATAGCATGTATAGGAGAATTCCTGGAAATCTAGACTAGGCTGGTGATAAACTAATTGGTGGTATCTCGAGACATCATTCCAGTAATATACCACATTGTGAGCTTGAATTTTTAACTAATATTGGCTTTGTGGTATCAGACAAATTACCAATACATATTTCCTAGACCTCAAAAATCTTTGTGTGTAGGTTTCTTTTTTAAAAAACAAGTTTTATTTCAAACACAAATAACAAAGTTATTTATCTCAAACACAAATCCCTTCACTTTTGCAGAATTGCCTTTTTAGCTGCTTATCTTTAAAAACAAATGTATACGTTAATTTAGTAATGATGATGCCCTGCAAACCTAACATTCCAAAGAGTGCCCGCCATGTTGATAGGAGTAGGTAGTTACATAAATGAGTAGTAGAATATTAGGCTACAAGGTGCCAGAATTGTTTTTTTTTCAGGGCATGTCCAGAAGGAGTAATAAGTCTGCAGAAGAATGAGCACGGGCAAAGAGCTAAGTCCCAAATTGTACAATTGATGGGGAGAAATACAGAGATAATTTTTTTATCAAAATTAATTTCTCTATAAGAGAAATGACAAGTGACAAAATCTTCAGCGGTTTTATTACAAAAATACTTATTAACCTCCTGGGCAGTTCATTTCTGTCTGGATTTATATGTCTAAAAGCGGTACATGAAAATTTATTTCACAGTATATTATATTAGTATGAGTATATTAAAGTTTGAAACACAAAATCATGTCAAAATAATAAATTAAATACATTAAAAATAAATAAATTTAGTAATAAATTTAATAATACACTTTGACATGATTTTGTGTTTCAAATTTTATTATACTCATACTATTATATTATACTGTAAAACAAATTTTCATGAAAGACATTGTACTGCTTTTAGACATAAAAATTCATTCAAGTGTAATGCATTCAATAGAGTTATTTAGTATTGAATGCAATACAAAATAATTTGAAACTCTCGCCATGCCCCTAGCGACGGCTGTACGCACCAACGTCACCAGAAACTCAAAGGGAACGTCAGCACACTTGCCGGGGGACAGATTGAGGAAGAGGTGCCGCCAGAGGATGGCAAGACACTGGAGGATGTCGGAAGACGCCGATGGGACCAGAGGGTTATTTATTTTTTACTTTTTTATCTACCCCTAGTGTGGCTTCGGGTTACAGCTTTTTTTTTACAACAGTTTTTTTCACCCCGAGCCACACTTGGGCTTACTGCTCGGGAGGTTAAAATACTGAGGGTTTACTATACTAAGTACACTCATCAAACAGTTTTTGTAGTTAGATTAAGTCCTGCAAATAGTTTATTGCTTATAATATTACTTGTAATACATATAACTTTTTTTAATGTGTATTATTAGTGTATGTAAACCTACATGTGCAGCAAAGGACAACTTTACAAGACTTTTTGGCTTGTTCAATGTCTCCAGCTCCCAAAGCAGTTCCAATCCTGACATTGGCAGCTGTTCCAAAACCAATGGGAAGCTGTAGAGGGAAATATGATATATATTAGAACTCTGGCCAAGACATTGCTTCTAAAGATAATTTTTGTTGACCTTGTTAAATTACTGCCACCTTACATTACAGCTATTATCCAGATGGACATCACAAAAAATGCTGAGAAAGAAACTCATCATTATTATTTTGGCCCTGTAATTCTTAATTAACTCCTGGGTATAATAATTATATTTATTTATTATATTATAATCATAAATTATAATATATTACTTATTATAATTCTTAATTATAAAAAATAGTGAAATAATTGACCACAACAATGTAATTTATAAACAAAAAAACTATTTTATTAAAAATTTCTCACTGAAAATTTCCAAACAAGGTGCAATATTATTGATAAATAATAATATAAATTTAATGCAGATTTTACAAAAAAAATATTTACATTTTTAGTGGACATCCCAGGTGTGGTTAAATTTTGATGGTTTGGTGGTTCTTGACAATGGATTCGGAAACTTGCAAAATGAAGTCTGAATGATTCACAGGCCTCTGACTATTTTTTTTTGTTCAGAATGTAGGCATTCCATAGGCACTGCTCAACTAGACTCCTAAAAATCTTTTTGTAGTACTTCCTTTGCTGTTTCCTCATCGCTGGGTAGAATGTCATGGCTTGGTCAGCTCTGTCGACACCTCCCATGGTGTTGTTGTAGTCAATCACCACCTGTGGCTTCATCACTTCTTTCCCACGTTTTGTGTGTACTCATCAGGCAGACATCTTTCTTGTCACGCCATTTCAGGGCCATCATCTTTCCTTTCTGCCAGGCAACAATTTCCCTGTCTTCAGCTTCCCTTTTGCAAACAGTGCTGGCAGGTTGCGCTGGTTAGCCCTAACCGTTCCAGTTAGACACAATAGCCCTGATCTAGCAATGGCTCTATGAGAGGAAACACTGAAGATGTGGCCAATCCATAATGGCTGTATCTGGGATTGAAGTGTCCATTTTCCAGTGTACAGTACTGTATTCCAGATGTAGCCAGATGAAGATTCGCACAGCATATACGTTTTCACGCCAAATCGTGCCCTCTTTGATGCAATGTACTGCACCCAGCTAAGCCTCCCCTTGTAAGCCATTAGACTTTCGTCAATGCTGACACCTCTCTCTGGCACATAAATTTGCTGGAAATTTTGTGGAATAATCTAGGACACTTCCCAGATTTTCTTCGGTTTTGGTGCAGGATGGGTAGTCTCATCAAATTCTTCATTGTTTGCAAAGTGCAGGTGTTCATTATGGGAAAATCGGTATTCTGGCATGACTGTACCAAAGAATGGAGTGGCAATCATTTTATTCTTGGACCAGTACCACTTCTGCATGGGTTTGCCCACAACTCCCTGCGGGGTCACCAAGCCCAAAAACAGCCAAATCTCATCCTTGGTCACAAGTTCCCACTTGGTTGCAAGTAATATGGTTCCCCAGGTTGCAAATAATATGTTAGCAAACACAGAGCAGCATACATGTTTGCATAAAAAAAATTTGCAAAAAATGTCAAAAAGATAGCAAACACAGAGCAGCATATATGTTTGCATAAAAAAAATTAGCAAAAAATTTCAAAAATTTTAAAAAGTTAGCAAACACAGAGCGGCTTACCTGTTTGTCTAAACAACAATTTTTTCGATAACTTCATCGGTCAAAAACAACTTCAGGTATGGCAGGGGGTCGTCAATTTTCATCCAAGTTGCGCCGGTGAATGGAAATCTTGGCGGTGCTGCCTGGTCCGCATCAAGGTCAATGGAGCACCATGTGCGCACAGCACTGACCTCAGGTTCAGAATTGTCACTCAGTTCACTTTCGCTGTGTGATGACAAATTTCCTGGTGAATCACTATCGCTCGATTCCACAAGGGACTCCAAATTGCTATTGCTGCTTTGAAATTCCTCTAAAACAGTACTTGTGTCGGCGAGATGCCTCTTGGATGCCATGTGGTCTCCAGCAATCAGTCAGGAACAATCAAGGTCAAAGACAAAGTGATGAAATGATACATTCAGGAAGCCATCAAAAGGTCAGATCAAGGTCAGGGCTAATAGTGGGCAAAATGTAAATCAGGGCACTGGGCAATGATGCCTGGTACACTAAAATATGTATTTATACTTTTATTATATGTTTTACAGTGTTTTCAGGTACTGTTTTCAGGTTCTCCCCATGTCTGCGTGGGTTTCCTCCGCGAACTCCGGGTTCCTCCCACATCCCAAAAACATGCAGTAAGGTTAATTGGCTTCCCCTCAAAATTGACCTACAGTCAATTACCATACATTAATACATTAATACCATATGACTATGGTAGGGACATTAGATTGTGAGCTCCTTTTAGGGACAGTTAGTGACAGGAACATTTACTTTGTACAGCGCTGCATAATATGATGGCGCTATATGAATACTGTGTAAAAATAATAATAATTACATAGTAATCTGCTTTAAATTTCCCGCCCCCAGAATCCATCACTCCATGGCATCACCCGGAAGATGTCACATGTAAGGGGGCTTCTACAGTTACCCCGAGTGTGACTCGGGGTTACTGCTTTTTGCAGTCACACTCAAGATTACCGCTAGGGGGGTTAATTTAAAAGTTTAGCCTAATTTAAGGAAAAAAGAAAGAGCAGACTGATTGGAATATATCTTTGTTTTCTTCTTAATAAGCAATCTTATTAACCTCCCTAGCGGTCTAATTTAGTGCAAATTTCCATGCAAAAAGCCAGACAATTTCTTGCATGGAAATGTATTTTTCATTGTAGAATGTAATTCTTAGGCATAACTCACCGATATTTAATAAATTCAATACATTTAATAATAAACATAAAATAACAAAACACAAAAATCTGTTAAAAAAAATAAAAAAAAATTGAAACATGTAATGTAACTGTACAGTAGCATGTTTTATATATAAATATTATAGTTATATACAGTAATATTTTATGAATATTTCTTTGTATTGGACTCAATACAGCTATTTTGTATTGAATCCAATAACAAAATTATTTGAATTTCCCGCTGATCCACCCACTGGCACCGACGCATGCACGGACGTCAGCCGGAAACCCCGGAGATCGTCCCTGCATTATGCGGCTGGAGATCGAGGGGGAAGAACGTGTCCCCGGGACCTGCGGGGACCAGCAGGATGATGGGGGATGACACTGGAGCAAGGTAAGTGGCTTTTTTTTAGTTAAAAGCTACCCCGAGTGTGACTCGGGATTACGGCTATTTGCAGGTAAAATCCATCCCGAGTCACACTCAGGAATACCGCTAGGGGGTTAATACATATACACTGCAATACAACTTATTCATGATTCATAGTGCCGTTTTCTCTTCTTCCAACCTGAGCTCCTCTTTACACAGTAATTTACATTTATCTTTATTTTTACTTACGGTTTATCAGTATTAGAATGTATACATAGTGAGGTAACCATCATACCATTATAGCTAATGTCACAAACTCCATCATAATGGCTTGTCCTCCAAGTTGCACAACGCTAATAAAACCTAAAAAATAGGATGAAAGAGTCAATAAATGATCAACTGTCTATATGAGTTTTTGTTGAATTTTTTGACCAGCAATAACCATGTGATTCAAGTCTTAATGATAAAAAATATTGTTAATGAAAAAAAAGTGTTATTGTCAAAGTACCGCCACAATGATCTTATTCTTTTGGAGATTAATACTAAATGTTAATATAAATATTAACCAATGTAATCATTAAATTCAAGTGCCTAGACTTGAGAGGTGCACATCAGAGAATAATGTTATCTATCTGGAAGTATTTCCTCCTCTCCCCTCCTGCATGATAGCTCTCAGGTAGTACCTTAGGTAAGAGGTGAGAAGGAATTGTGTAAAACACGTACCACAGAAATATACAAAAATCTCTGTGGAGTAGGTTACACAACTAATATGTGGTTGGAGAACATTACATAGTTTAGGTCAAATAAAAACATTGACTCCAAAGGAATGAACACAATTGTTGGAACAACTTAACCAAAATCAGAAGGAGGTCATAATCAGCATATCAATCAAGAGCAAGTAGAAGGAACCACAAAATGGCAGTACCCAAGAAATACAACAAATAGGGTTGAGTGAAATGTATCCATAAGATGCAGAAACCAACCTGCTAAAAAGCCTCCAATTTCGAAGCTCCACCATTCTATGCAAAGCATCAGCATGCTAGGAATTGCAAGCTGTAGGAATATATCCCATTCCTGAAGGCAGTCTTTGGACCATCCTGAGAAGTGAATATTTTCCAAAACAACATGATGAATATGTATCTAGATAACTGTAATATTTGACTTGAAATGAATATAATACCATTAAGTATGAAGCATCTAAACATTTTTATTGCCAAATATATAATCTTAAAGTGAACCTGTGCTTTGCTGGAAAAATGCTATTTATTTATTTTTTTATTATTTTTCCTCCAAGAGCAAAGCACAGGTTTGCTTTTTAATGAACACTATTTTTTAATTTTATGTTATGGTATATTTTTCATTATTTTTATTACTTGTACAAATAATTTATTGTTCAAATACACTTTGCAGGCAGCCAGCACCTTTCTGTTCTCCACGTCCCACTATTCAGAGTTATTCGCTTTTGGCAACATGTGCTGGCTAGAAAGTGGCAGTATTTGCAGTAGCTATTTGCAGTAGTAGTGGCAGTATAAAAGTGTTGCTTTGCTCAAAAAGACATTTATATTTTTTCAGTGTAAATAACTGTGTAATTGGGTAACATACCATCCCATGTTTCCACATGTACTTTTTTACCAACTATGTATAAAATAAGGAATAATGGCATTCCCCACTGAGCAAAGGTGTGTGCCCAAGCTGATCCTCTGAAAATAATGAAATATACAATTAACTTAATATCATGACAATATACACAATATTTTACATGCATGTATTAGAAAATTGACTAATATAAAATAATTAGGTAAATATATAATATTGTTGTAAATACAAAAACACATTTTGAATACATATTAGAATATCTTGCATCTTAATAGTAAAATATGCAATCATCATGAGAGCAAGGTTATACATCTGGCTGTATTTCCTTACTGAACTTTCCAAACTATATCACATTTACATTAGGAACATTTATTTGTAAAGAAGTGACAATCAGATTGACACTTTTTTGTCTTTTTCTTCTAATTACCCCTTTTCTAATGGCTAGATTGGTAAACCATCTTTTATTTTTAGTGGTGATCAAATAATGACCCCCTTTTCATAAAAAAACTAAACTGACAATCAAAGCACCACTTTCTTAAATAAGTAGCTGTTCAACATTTTCTAGCTAGTTCACTGTGTTAGTTCCAAATAAATAATGATGTAATGTTCAGAAAAACCACAGTTAAACTTGCCTGGGCCTTGATCACCGTAACCCTGCATCTTTGACTATACAGTTGTAGCAAACTTGCCATGAGAAAGTCCTGAAGGCTGCCATTGCTGACCTCTTCTGAAAATGCTGGTTGTCTTGCTATCATGCTCACTTTTAGTCACTTTTTTACTACAAAGAAAAAAAGCTATGGCTTCACTGATTTTACTGATCTGTTAATGTGACTTTTGCCAGCAAGTCAGCAAAAAAGTAAGACCACTTGCACTGGCAGGTTTACTTTTTTACTCTTTTTTATACTCTAATTTACTTTGCCTTTATTATTAAACTCAACTAGGGGTTGACATATGCCTTAATGTGCTTGTTCTGTAATTACCATGGGTTACCTGGAACTAATAGAGTTTTTAGCTTGATATGGATTTATGGTGGGCAACCTTGTGTTCTTTTTGCTAGTTTTATTTCAAACATTATCCCTGTAGCTGAAATTGACAGCAGTTGAAGGAAGCATTATCCTTCACTCCAATCACTGTCCCAAGCTTGTATTCCTTCTGTATATTGATTAAAATGGCACAAATCGGGGTGTGGTTCCAGAATGGCGGCATGAGGACGCGTTTGATCAAAGCTCCGTCCTCAGGCCTGCTCTTGATACAGACCCGGCGAGTCACAGGCACCAGATCGCACACTGCTTTCTATGCCGGAGAAGGGGAAAACCCCTGCCCGGGCCCAGGCAAATAAGACTGCCGGGCTCAGCGACTTCTTCCAGAAAAACGAGTGCCGTTCTCCAGGAGCTGAGCTGTCCAAAATGGCGCCAGCTCAGGAGTCCTCAGGCCACGTGGAGCAGGACCCAGAAGAGAGCCATGCACAGGGAGGTGAGAGGCTGTTACAGGGGATTTCCAGGGGCACCCCTAATCTCTCAACCTCCTTAAGCTCTGACATCCACATGGAGGCTTATATTTCTGAGCTGGATCCCCAGCTTCCCCCTGGTCATCTATGCAGTCTCCCCAGCATCATCATAGTAGCCCGGGCAGCAGTCCAGGGAATATGGCATCCTGCTCCCCACCACCTTGGGGGCCCATCATCTTCTGCCATGTCTAACATGGCTGCCAGGCCATTTCACCTCAGCCATGGCACACCTCCTCATGTTCTGGCCGCAGCTCCTGCTGCATATGTTGATATTAATTTAATCCTACACACCATATCCACTAAAGCAGATATTGAAAATCTGGAGGGTGCCATGCGTAGAGAATTGGTGGAAATTCGCCAACACACCATTACTTTAGATACCAGGGTGTCTACCCTAGAGTCTGGTTCCAATGCCTTTGTTACCCGTTTACAAGTTATGGAAGACTCCCATAAAAAGCTGCAAAGCTCTGTGTCCTCCCTTAAGCTGCAGGTCGAGGACCAAGAAAATCCCAAAAGACGCAATATCCTGCAAATTAGGGGGCTCCCGGAGGCCACTACAGGTCCTGATCTTAAAGCTACTGTGACGGCCATATTAAACCCCCCTTGAAAAACCACCTACATCGCCAATTGAAATTAACTGGGTACACCGAATCCGGACTCTGATTCACCTCGTGATGTAGTCTGCAGGGTCCACTTCTACACGATAAAGGAAGACATCCTTAGAAAAGCCTGGTTCCACAGTCCATTGGATTTTGATGGTGCTCAGATCACTGTGGTCCCAGACCTGGCTACCTCCACCCTGTAAAAGTAAAGACTGCTTCGACCTCTTGCATAAAGGAATGTAACGTGACCTATAAATCGGACCACCCATTTCAACTGCTAGTGCGTAAAGGTCCCACGACCTTCTTCCTGCGGTCCCACGACCAGCTGCCAGAACTCTTCGGATTTCTGAATAAAGAGGCGATAAAGATTGAGAACTGATCAGTTTCCCCATGCCCTCCAGCCAATGGACAGTGGACCTGGTCCTGTTGGTGTTTCACTTTCTTATTGGGCCTTGAATTTTTAGAAAAATTCTATGCTGGATTTTTCTGAAATTTCCCCTACTTCTTTCTAAAGTCACAGATTTACCGGGACTGGCTGAGTATATTGTTTTATTATTTTTGCCTTTTCTTTGCCTAAAGTCTGTTTTAAGGTAACTCCCACGGTTACCGGATATGGGAGCGACACTCTCAGGAAGGTTTATATCTCTGTGCAGTTTATTGTGCTGCCGGATGTTTGTTTCAGCAGGATAGCAAAAGTGATCCTGATATACTCATGGACCCCCCTGCAGCTTCCCCCCTTTTTTTCTCTTTATTTAGCCACTTAACCACCCAGTCAACCATTTCTAATAACCCCCTAACTTAGCAGACTGGGAACTGCTATGGCCCCATAAACAGATGATAAAAGGCCAAAACTAATTATCGTGCATTAGGTCTGTGTCTGAAGCTATGACCTGTTAGTGGGATTAAGTATCACAGCAAGAAATTAATTTAAAAAAACAGCTTTAAAGCTCAGTTCTTTATTTTGGTCTCATTAAACACATATAAAAATCCAAAACAAAGCAAAATTTATTTTGTTATGTAATATTGATGTGGTATGATTTTACCTGATTTAGTAAATATTTTGATAGCAGTTGCTGAAGAAATACTGCCTGTGGTGAAAATATGAGGTATATAAAGTACAATTTAGCACATAAACAGGTTATAAACAGGATAAGGTTTTCCCTCACTTCATGCGCCAGTGATCCCTAAAATTGAGGGTAATGTCATGTTGATGAGCACCTACTTTGACTTGTTTGTGTTTGGAAGTAAACACCCCTCAACATGTTCCCTAAATCTTTCAAATTAAGAGAGCAGGACACCTTTAGGTAGCGGGGAAGGGTGGTAACAACTGTTGTTGTTTTTTTTTATATGTAAATGCCCCAATACAGATATTTCCCTTACTTCCCATCCCAGATTGGTCATGGCAAAAAAGAAAAGAGAAATCTCTCCAAAGCGGGCAAACGTTGTAAAGAAATTTGGTTGGAACAAAATCAAAAAGGGGTAAATAATATTCAACAACCAAAATGTTATTTTGTGTAAATGAAACAACTGCTAATAAAAATATAAAAATAATTGTAGTTCTCATTCACTGTAGTTTTTAATTGGAATACAATATTACAGTATTATCAAAATATAAAACACAAGTATACAGGCCTATATCAATGCCCAAATTGTGAAATCCCTCAGCAACTAAAGCAATCTAAACAATGCAATTTTCCACAAATCCATGCCAATTTATATAGTCTGCAACAAACAAAAAATATGCTATAAATCCAATTCATATTCATCTTCTTGACAAATACCCTGGTGAATAACTGTGCAAGCGGTATATATTCTACCCCTATTTAATGTGCAGCGCTGCGTAATATGATGTTGCTACAACGTACAACTGTGAAATCATAAAAAACTGTGTACACATACATAAAGCAGAGGGAAATGGAATATATACATATACAGCTACTTTGCTTCTCTTGGCAGCCCATGCCACCACTAACACAAAAGTTGAAAAAATGAAATCACGTCATCTAAAACAAGTTAATGTGAAAATGTTCTATATTTAAACAGGTTCCATGCACATAAAACAGGATGTAGTATAAGAACAAAACACAACTTACAGGTAGAGCAGGTATAAAGATCATCACATATTTTTGTGTTAACCTAAAAAAGAACATGTATGAGTTCTGTTAACATATGACTATTTTATTCGTACATCTTAACTGTATTGTAACAAGTAATATGGTTGTAACTGCTCTTCTTCAGCTTTTCAGTGTGTAGCAGCATGCAAACATATTATTAAGGGAACAGGAATTTTAAAGCTGATATAAGCAATGGATTCATACAGAAACATTGTGCTAAGAGTGTGAAAATCACAGAGATTCTCATTCTGTTACAGCAGAGGGAGTAAAACTCCACAAATTGTTTAAAAGCCTAGAAAACACAGGAAGGAAGACCTTGCAGCTTTGATAAATTCTGTAGTATATTATTCTAATTTACAGTATCTAATTTATCCGTTTTATGATTTGTTATGTTACTTTCTGTACACTGGATTAGGGTGATAATTCTGATTCTGAGTTGTCAGGAAATAATGGCCATTCACACCCCTGAGTTGTAGAGAATTGTTGTATTGTGTGCTGTACTACAAAACACTATCCACACATAGCACATTGCAGTGCCACTCATTTTACCAGCATGTCAATGCAATAAAGTAATGCACCTTCAATGCACATGCATTAGTTCTGATTATCTGCACTGAAAAATTGGCGCATGTCAGATTTTGTTTGCAGCATGTCTGTTTGAATGGGTCATCATAGTGCAACACATGTTAATGTGCAACTCATGTCTGTGAACATAATCACATGACAAGATTTGAAGCTTGCATGTAAGCAAAGGGCATCCTGACTTACATGTGCCAAATTTGGGCCTGATCAAGAAACAGCTAGAATGACAAATAATAAACAGACAATGTGTTTGGAAAAAATGTTTAAATAAAAATACCTGGGACATCAGCGTATCACATCCAGCACTCATTCCAGAACCAAGTGATATGCCAGTTATATTTACAACCTGTAAGGAAAAGAGCGGTGAAATGTATACTGTACAATGAAGGGGAGCTGTAAAAGGTAATTACACAAATTTAATGGGGCTATTACTATAAACTGAGATGTTGTAATCATATGGCATATTACAATGTATTACTCCTTCTCAAAGAAGTTTGCTCAAAAAATCTACTACAATGCTTGGCAAGAGGTGATTAAAGAGAAATATAGATTTAATTATAAAAGACTATTTCTAAAAATATTGATAGCTAAGTTGATGGGTGTAGATCAGGGATAGGCAAACTCCGGCCTTTAGGCTAGATATGGCCTAGCCAGCAGTCCGTTCCGGCCTAACGCCCCCTTGGTCGATCTGGCCTAATCCCGGCCGGCAGGGGTCGGCAACCCGTGGCTCCAGAGCGGCATGTGGCTCTTAAACCTCCTTGTTATGCCTCCCTTCCCTATTTACCGTGACCATCGTTAACACTCCTGCCGCCAGAGTAGGGGGCATTCCTTCTCTGTATGCATTGCAGAGGGGAGGGATTTCTCCTCTTGGGCGTTCCATCTCCTCCGTATGCATTGTGGAGGTGAGGGGTTTCCCTTCAGGGGCCTTTCTGGTGGGGGGCGGAGCCATCAGCGCTGGACTCGAGAGAGAGTCCGGCCTAGTGTGCCTTCTTGAGCTCCTAAAATGGCCTAGTAGCCAAAAAAGTTTGCTGACCCCTGGTGTAGATGAATTAATCTGTGTACAGTCTTTATTAATGCTCAGCACATACAGACTTATTCTTTTTAATACTGTACAGATCTTTTATGTATTTTGTCTACTTTTTACTGATATGCTATTACAGATATAGGTACAATATAGGTATATATGTATTATTTTATTGTCTTATATATGTATTATATTAAAAAAAATGGTGATATACTAGTATTATTCTATACACCCAAATATTAGTTGCCTAAATAACTATGTTATAATATTATTACCTCATTAAAATAAAGACCTTCTTCAAAAAAAAAAAAGATTCATAGTAAAATTACAAGCAAATACTTACAGCTGAAGCAAGTGTAACAGAATCCAATTCAATTTTTCCTAAATGGCCACAGAACATGGAACTCACAATCAATACAAGCAGAATCATCATTTGAGATAAGAACTGAAAGAAAATGCAGACTGGCTTTATTGTTTAGCTTTAACTTATGCATATTATACAAGTGATATTTCCTTTAGAATTTGTGAATGTAATAAATAAATGCCTTTTCTGCAATTTTTTTCTATACATTTTTTGTATAAATTCTGGAGTTTGGTTTAAGCTTGCCAGGCATCAAAAGCACTGTAGTGATCAACAACTGACCACCAATTTAAACATTTTAGTACTTTTTTTTTTAAAACGAAACAAATAAAACATTTTTATAAGGTTTTTAAGGAATTTTGCATTTAATAATTGGTTTATATCCTCCAACAGAGGTGCCTTATATTTTAGTTTTACACATTAAACCTACTACTGGTGCATGAATATTAAAGTAACTGACAGAATTGTCACTTCAACTCAGAAGTCAATGAATAACACTGGGGCCATTTCTAGGTCAAAAGCAACAATATCAGATTAGACTAGCTGTATATGTATATGTAATTTTACTTGATACAGCTTGCATGTCATAAGAATGTCCAAACGTTGTAACAGCTGGCCAAATAAATCACAGGGTTTCGTCCAGAATGACAGGTACATTTGCCCCAGATACAGGTTATACGCAGTGTATTCAGTTTCCTTTTGACCTGAAGTTGGGATTAAAGTAC
Organism: Pyxicephalus adspersus; assembly: GCF_032062135.1. Lineage (NCBI taxonomy): Eukaryota > Metazoa > Chordata > Amphibia > Anura > Pyxicephalidae > Pyxicephalus > Pyxicephalus adspersus. Next base: position 83,632,963 of record NC_092858.1, on the reverse strand, counting down.
CAGGCTGAATTACAATGGGCTTCTTGGCCAGGTGGGGGAGCTAAAGAGGCCTGGGTATGATCAGGTGTAACTGTCTCACCTGAAATGCATCCTGGAAATTAGGCTGGGGATATAAACTCACAGCCTGCTTATTCCTGTGGCTCTGTCTTGGCTGGTGAGCTGGGAGGAGGTCCAAGGGGAACTGGGAACTGGGAACTGGGAACTGGGAACTGGGAACTAAGACACAGACACAGACACAGACACAGACTTTGTTGCAAAAGATATATGGTTAGTGCCTTAGAGTCCTGAACAACACTAGGTTGGGCTGGATTGCTAGTTAAGGAAACTAACAGTGAGTTAGTGGCCAAGTGGCCAGGCTTTCTTTTTGCTGTTTGTTTTATTTTGCCTGTTTTGTGTGGAACTCGTGTTAATTGAAATAAACCCTTAATGCACTTAAAACCTGCTGGTCCTGTTTCCTGTTTAAAACACCCCGCTGCTATGGGCACAACGTCCACTGAGTTAACGCTTCCTGTACAGCCAACACACAAAAAAGATATTTTTTGCCAATCTAAGGGCTCTAATTATAAAACAGGGAAACTGACATCCCCACAAACATTCCCTGGTGGGAATCAGTTACTGCAATTGAAACACATGGAACTGGAAGATTCTTACTTGCGAATATTTGAGGGAATGTCTATTTACCTGTTTTACAAATATAGCCCTAAAAGTCACCTGTTGATTTGTACACCTAAACTCAAGTATGAAGCAGTAAAAAATAGCACCATAGTCACCAGCTAAAGGTTCATTTAACTAAGATGCTGGTGGTAAATCAGTGCCATACTAATAACATTGCTATTGTCTCACTACGTCTCACTACGATTATTTTTTTTTTGTTTTTTTGTTTTTTATAAAAGATGTCCACTGCCACCAGGTTGTATCCATAATTCAAGTTTTAATGGTTTAGGTATAACACCCACCGGAACGGCAGGTTCTTCTTCCCTTGTTACTAGTTTTGCCTCCTATAGCAATGTTCTTATATAACAGAGTAAGCTAAAGTATTTGCTTGCAGAGGTACACAGACCAAGTTAAACCTGAATTTCATATGTTCACAAAAGATAATGAACTGATAAGCAAATAAGGCTAATGCTGTTTTTACCAGGAAGGAACCACTGAAATACTTCTCAGGGTCAAGGGAATCCCTGTCAAAATGATTATATCTTCAGGTCTACATTTGCAAAGTAAGTGGTAAATGTAATAAGACATTAAATATTAAAGATTGTAAAATACTTTGCATATTTGATACTCCTCACAGAAATTTAACTTCTTCAGATATAAAATTTACGTGAATGAATGGATTCACATCCAGCTGTCCTTTCTTGGTTATTGTCAAATTTAGTCAACTCATTTAAATAAAATACATTTTAAACTACAGACTAACTTGATGTAAATTAGAGTTTTTCTATATTTTTAAGTAAAATATTTGTAGTTGTCTGTATATAAATCTGAACATTCAAATCCTCTGCAATCTGTGTTATTTTGATGGATTTAAAGAACATCTACCATTAGCTCCTCAACAAAACCATATATGTTTGGTGGGTTTGATGAGAAGGAGGGGCTGACTCAATTATTGGCCCCATTGTTGAGGGTAGGTAACTTCCAGACCTTCAGGTTCTTTCTAAGTCTAAGAGTCACCATAACAGACAAGTAATTAGGGGTTTCCCAAGGTGGTCAGCATTGGTAAACCCCTATTTCTTGGATGTAAAATTTTGATTTAAATGACAAATACAAACATATAATATATATTGTTATAAATATGTGAATTGTTACTATTATTATTATTATTATTATTATTAATAATACTAATAATAATTATAATTATATTAATAATAATCAAATGTAAAGTATTTAAATGCAATGTAAAGTGTATTTAAATGCATGTATGTATAGTAGATGTAAATGTATGTGTGTATGTGTATTGTGTTATAGTATAAATTGCTCCCTATTCCATAATATCAATTTTAGTCTGGAACCATTTCTGTTCTAAAAATTATGTACTCTACTTTCTAACTCTCCCAATGTAAAGTGATTGTAGCCCTTGTAATACACAGCAAAGTACTGTATGCAAAGCTATTTTTAATTTTTAGAGTTTGGGATATACACTTTCTTCATCTAGTCCACGCAATACTTACAGCAAGTATAAATACATAGGCAATCTGAAAAATTATTTTCAGGTAAACTTAAAACTAACAGATGACACAGGCTAACAGATTGCAGTTAGAAAATTCCATTCTGAAAACGGTCTTTGCTTAGTGAACACACCTTCACAGAAAACTAGTTTTTCCTATGCTGTAGTATACTGGAAGGTATATGGGACACCAAAAGTAAATGTATGAACCAACGCATGTTTGCTGCCTCATGTTGCAGTAACACAAAAGTTTCTGCATGTAAATGCATGGATTATTTCAAACTCTAACAATGCTTTCACTTGAACACCTTACAATTTATAACTGAATACTTTTTACATTTAAAACTTTGAATTCAGACAGTACATTTATCTTCAGTATCATCTATAAAGACCATATTCAGAAGATGACACCCTTTGGAATACCATAATCAGTTAAGATGTATCAATAGATGTAAATACTTACCATAGGTATGGCCAGTCCAAGCAGTTTCTTTGCTTCATAACAGAATCCGTCAGGTACCATTTGACGAAACCGTTTTTTTATTCCATGAGGTTTGCCTGATATAGGAGTTGTCTCCTTATTGTCCTCCTTGCAGCTGGTCATTGTTTCTGGAGAGTCTTGCTGGTAGATGTAGCAATTTGTAGGACTCCTGCAACAGATCATGCATTGAAGGGTACATTGTGCACTATAGCGCTGACCCTTTGGTCAGGCATAGCCTGGAGAGGTAAAGTGTTAGTGGAATATTTTCCACATATTTTAAGGAGGAGCAAATACTGTAACCTGATGACCAACCAGGCATATCAACCATATGTTTACAAAAGCAATTGGTATGAAAATGTATTCACTTCCAGGGGGGACTTCAATATTATTTTTATTTAGTTAGGACCATATTAAATGACAGTATATGACTATTTTATTTTATTTATGAACAAATACAGTGTATGTGAAAATATTTTCAACTTTTGATAGAGATTTTTTTAGGCAAATTGCATGTCAGCATGGCCCTGGGCACCAATGCCAATCTGAATTAATTGGAAGCTTACCTGACATAGTAAGCAATATCAGAAATCGTTTGCAACTCTACAGTTAATCACAAAATCAAGGATTACATTTATTACACGAGGACTTTTGTGGTGCTACGTAATTAGCAGAAGATGCACACAAAAAAACAACCTGCCAGTATCCAATTTCTAATTTTCTCTAAAAAAATGCCACATATTGCCTTGCATGATTTTTTATATAAGGGTTTATAATTTTTTAGACCAGTGTTTCTCAACCAGGCTTCCTCCAGAGGTTGCTAGGAGTTAAGGGGGCCTAAGATGTAGCACATTACCACAAAATCTGTTATATATATTATATATATAATTACTGCATGCAATTCAGTTGGTCGTAATTGGATGACTTGTAACCTGTTTTCAAAAAGTAATCTAAGGCAATTTACTTCAAAGTGAAATGTTCTTACAAAACCTGTTCTGTATTTCTACCAGTTTTACTCGATATATCTGTCAAATGTCAGTGGCTAATGTCCTGAATCTTCATGCAAAAGACTTTTCCATCATTATTAAAAAGACAATGACACAAAAGCATCCAAATATTTTTTTACATATTATGAGCCCATGTAGCCCTGGGCAGCAGCTAAACTGTAATAAAAATTTTATTAACCATGTTATTCTCAAATATCAGTCATATATTGCATCTATCACAAGCCATTATCAGTGTGGTGTACAATCTATACCAGTGTCTTGTCAAAATTCAGATATATTGCACAGAGGCAATTTATGTCTGATTTAGTAACTTATATTGTTATTAGGCCAGCAGTTCTGCCAATGGGCTTTTACTTTGTACCTTTTAAACCAATAGCTCTTTACACTCATTAAAATCAAATCACAATAGTACAAAATGAAAAAACAGCAAAAAAAAATTAAACTGTGTTTATGCCTTATGGGAAAGTGGGGAAAATGTAACACTAGCGATTCTAATTCTTCCCTGCTATATCCAAAATCCAAAAACAATTTTTTAAAAAGGTTTATCTGTAAAAAAAAATAATTATATGACCTTGTTTATGAAAGCATTGTCACATTCTAGCAAATCAGTATTCCCAGTTTGGGCTTTCCTACTCCAATCGTTGAATCCGTGCCAATTTTTATTATTTCTCTAACACACAGCAGTAAACTAAGTAAAGTGTAGTTTACAAAACCAAGGCCTGTATGTGGCCCTTGAGGAATGGAGATGGACAACCCTGCCCCCAGGTAAATGTGTGCTCTTCTATAAAGAATAGGTGTCTTTTACAAAATAAAGTACCAGCTCTTAATGTTATGTTGTTTTCTGTCATTTGATATAATGAAATCACTTGACTTCATTATTGTACATTTCTTTTGGGTTTGTTAATCATGATAAGGAATGGAAGGTCAAAGTGCTACTTTATTTTTCTGTTGAGGACACAGTTTAGAGTATTTGTATATGTTTATATTTCTCTTTCACTGCTCTATATAATTTACATTTCTCCATCAGAGCTGTAATACTGAGGGATTGTATGTCCCATGCTGCAGGAATAGGATTTCCTACATTTGTATATTTATAATTTTTTTTAAGAAACCCATACAAACATGGGGAAAACAAACTCATTGCATGCAATTAGTGTCCTGCCCAAGATTTCACCACTACAAGACTTACCACTTACACACAGTTTTGACGTTGAACATAAACATTTAATTGGTCATTCCTTGGTGCAGTTGTCCCTTGCTTACCTACATGTATACATTAGGTACAAGTTATAGATTTATATGTGTGGAAATCAGTTTTTTTTGGTATAATACAATTATTTATTTCCAAATTTAATAATCCATTGTTGGTCAATTCTATTTAAATTTCAGGTGAATATTTTGAAATACATTCAACCTCTTTGTAACAGCTTTTTCTAATATCTATGTTTTGACAAAACATAAGGTATTGTTATTTCTCTTGAAATTATGAATAGAAAATTAGCAGCAACAGGTCCTCAGTGATCATTTAGGGTACAGACAAATATAGGATAATTTGTATATGCCCACATTAGCTATTAAACATCACTCAAATTATTCCTCATCTGTAAAGTTTGAATTTTAAGTGCACAGCACGTATAGATTCCTGGCTAATGAAATGCTAAATGTAACATTTATGTTTCTATTTATAAAACAAGAAATATGACATTACCTCAAACATTCCCTTGCGGGAATCTTCTAGGTCCATGTGTTACAATGGATTCTCCCAGGGAATGTTTGAGGAAATGTCAGATT
>NC_092858.1:83606537-83627015 GCF_032062135.1 Pyxicephalus adspersus | reverse complement strand
ATAAAATGTGTTTTTTCCTAGCTTATGTACCTTAAACATGCAAATTTACTGGCACAAACAGAACATGTTTATTTTATTCTGTTTTTTATGTGCAGGGATTGTACAAATGTTGTTTATGGATAGTTAAATTCACTAATCACAATGTATAGGGAACATTTTGCTTTTAGTTATTTGTATAGGCAAAGCACTGCCAGTTACCAAGTATATACTGCAAAGTTTGTATCAGGTATGAAAAACACTGTACTACAAATGATTGTAAATTATAATGTCATGATGGCACAAATTAACACATTTTCATTGCTTAGTTAAAAATAATTGGCTAATTCACGCTAGGTATCAACATGAGCCCATAAACAGCCATAATATACAGGTATACCATACTCAGAAATTATGTGTAAGGATGCGTATATATTTAAAAGATGCAATGGGTAATCAAAGATTTTCTAACAACGCATTTAATAACAGAAAAAGTGGAGCAAATGCTTCATCCAAATAATGTAGCTTTGTTGTTATACAGTACATTTATTGTGGAAAATAAGAGAAATAAAAAAGAACCAGATAAAAAAATGACTTTAATAAATTATTTTTAGTCTGTTTCTGACAGGTTTGTGTGTTGGTTGTATCTTCAAAATACCAGTTGATCTTTTTTCATTTTGATTGAAATTGTTTTTGAATAGGAATTGCACCTATTTCATACATTGTACATGTCAGCTGAGTATACACATTAAAGTACTTTTTTGGGTGCAAGATTTGTGGGCCTGACTAGTGGGAAATTGTCCAGTAAACACGGCATGCTTGTTTAAATGTGTTCATTAAGGTTCATCATCTTCTGCATTACCTTTTGAAAGTAACTAATTTAATTATGATACCAATTATAAGTATGCTAATAGATAGAAGCAATGCTAAACCCCTCCGGATAATCAGCTGTTTAGTGGAGAGGATTTCACCTACAACATTAGTTGTTTCAATTGGTGAATCTTCTTTTAACTCCAGTTGCTTTGTATAATCGTCTCCAGAGGCCATGTCATGCAAGGCAAAAGTTAAGTTTGAATCAGATGTTGTGTTACCTGTAATACAGCAAAGATAAAACATCTTTGTGATATTTTGTAAATAATTATTTTCACAGATTTCTGTAGGTGAGGCCTATATATGTTATGCTCACAAATGCTTGCAGTTTATTTAATTTTGAATTACTAAATTATGACATTTCCAAAAAAGGATTGGTCCTGAACTCCATGGTAAAGTATTTTGTATCTGTGCAGCAGGTCCTCCTCTCCACTGCAAGAGTGTATTGATCATTTTTTGAGGGATGTAGTAAAACTTACCTCACTTGCTCCTGCAGACACTCCCCTCCACTGCCCAATGCTATGAGTGTGAGCTGCCCCTTGGCATCATCCTATACTGTTTAGGGACAATAGACAGGAAATAAAAGGAATGACAGGTCAGACCAGCCAGCAGGAATTTTTAAAAAGGAAAATAAGGCTGTGCTGGCTGCTTTGGGGGTGCAATGAGTTAGGTAATTTTTACTCATATTCTATCACCCCTGTACAGGACTGCAGGGATGGTTCCTGGACAGAAGAGTTATCTCCCCATTATACAGAGCATTAAACCACAGTGTATAATGGGAAGGAGTCAAAGAGTAGTAAGAAGAACTCTGCAAAGAGTTATGTTTAGTTAATTTTAGGGCCCCGAAGTCTGGATAAGGAAGGAAGGTCTGGGTGGATACACCCCTAGGTTTATCCACAGCAGGCTGCAAGTCTGCTACAAATAGCACAGGGGTGCTGTCCTGTCAGGCAGGCGCAGTGGAAATTGCAGCAGACAGGTTGCAACCCAGCCTGTGTTTGAGGAGCTGTGTGGTTGTGTTTTTGCAAAAGTTGTTGATGCTGAGCTTATTTAGATTTACTTGGGGGACTGTGGAATCCTTGCTAAAGGCTTGACTTTAAAAGGTTGTTCAGTAGAATCTGACAGCTGATGTTAGCTATATGTTTAATTTGTTGGAGTTGTGCTGAAAAATGCTATTTTGTTTTTTTTTTGAAATAAAGAGACTGACACATACAAATTTCTCTGTGTACTGGCTGCAAACACTGATCCCCCCTAATTTCACACACCCTAGAAAAAAATGAGCATAATTAATTTTATTTCATTGATGGTAAGTTTCTAAAACTATTTGCCCCTTCTTCCTGAGCTGATGGGGCATCCAGCCTTTTTTTTTAGAGGATTAGATTTTTTTCACATGACCAGAGATTGACTTTAAAAATGTGGACCTGGGGCATATTACTTTAGGTACTCAGGTCTGAAACCACAAAGGTACACCAGAGTAAGTGTACTGACAGAAACTGGCTAATCTAATCCTAGATCAATTTTACCGTTCCATACATACGGTAGGAAATCCTTTCTTACATTAAATAATACAGTAACACAAGGTTCACTCTTTTATGCAGTAATTTTACCATTTTCCACCAAGCCAAATTCAGTTTTCAAACAATCTGATTGTGATATTCTGGGATCAGGGACTTTCAGTGGCTTCACTCCAGCTCTAATTCTGGCCTAGAAAGTGAATATGTAAATTGGGTGCAATCACTACAAATAATAACAAATCATAAAATTTATTGTAAAGGAAGGAGGTCATAGAAAACTGTAATCTCATATTTTCTTGGTAGACATTCATATACAGGGGTCCTAATTTTTCCAATCTCTTACTGGCAAGAGTTGGGGTCATCAATGCTAATGTTTGCCAATGCAGATACATAGATTGCCAAAAAAAAAAATTCTGTGTTAAACATATCTAAATTCAAGAACAACAATTTAATATATTGTAGTTTACCAGTCCCTAGATGTCTTAGGTGCATTAATTGAAAATGCTGTGAGAATGCTGCCTTTCCAGAGATACAGTAAGTAGACTAGTTACCATTGGACAGGAAATGTGCTAATAATATTTTTTTATTATTATTACACAGTATTTATATAGCACCATCATATTATACAGCGCTGTACAAAGTCAATAGTCGTGTCACTAACTGTCCCTCAAAGGAGCTTACAATCTAATGTCCCTACCATAGTCATATGTCATTAACATAGTCTAAGGTCAATTTTGAGGGGAAGCAAATTAACCTTCATGTTTTTGGGATGTAGGAGGAAACCGGAGTATCCAGAGGAAACCCACACAGACATGGGGAGAACCTGCCAACTCCATGCAGATAATGTCCTGGCCCAAGATTTGAACCTGGGACCTAGTGCTGCAAAGGCAAGAGTGCTACCTCTGAGCCTTCTATTGGCAGGATGGCCTAGGAATGACTAGGTGAAGAAAAAAAGTCTAACAAAGGTATTCACTACATTCAGGAACTAGAAAACTACAATAAATTACTTTTTTTGTTTTGGAGTTGAGATAAATTTTAATATTTAGCCCACACTTTTGGCCCAGCTTTAATACTACATGTGAAATCTGGAAATAATAGGTTCAAAAAAAGTGTTTTGCAGGATCACTTTATGTTTAACCACAGTATCTTTTAACTGAGTGAACCCATTACCTCTTCGCAGGCCTTATCCCAATTCATACGATAGATATAGGGTAAATAGATGCAAGTTTGCAACAACACTGGACAAAACATTCCAATCCATAGACCTTGAAAACAAAGTATGCATTTGGATCATATACAACTATATACAACTTTGCAAAGAAAAAGAAAAACAAATGATGAAATAGAATAGCTACGATGAAGGAAATGCTTAAAATGCAGTTAAATCTCCAAACTATTTGCCTTAAAAGAAAAAAAAAATAATAAATAGGTTATTATTAGGATCATGGGAGGCGCGTTTATTTGACAATTGCTGTATTCAAATTATAACAAACTGAGGTGCTGACAATGGCTTAAACTTTCCATTGTTTAAGTTGATATACCCAATTATTAAACTCTTATTTTAGTTTTAACATAAAAGTATAATTTGAAAGACTGTGTTCAAATCTGCAGGTTATATTAAATACATGATAATGTTTCCATGAGGGTCTTTGTTAAGAATTTTCCTGGTATAGGGTGACTGCCAGTAACTCCCAGTTGTGCTCCTGTAATGCCACTCTAACACACATGTCTATGCTGGCATAAACCACCACTGTCAGCATCAATTATCTAGGTTCTCAGAGATGCAAAAAATAAAAAAAAACATCTAATATATGATACATTGGGCCTGATTTATTAAAGCTCTCCAGTGCTGGAAAAGATACACTTTTATCAGTGAAGCTGGCTGATCTAGCAAACGTGGAATGGATCTGGTCCGGTATTGAAAACATTTGGTAACAAATAGCAAATGACTTTTAAGAAATCCATTCCAGGTTTGCTAGATCCATTTTAGGGTTTAGATTTACCTAATTTGTTTTCAAAATACTTACGTTTTGATTAACGTAAGAAAAGAAGAAAACACTGTATTCTCATTGGATGCGGATTTATGGGCCATTGTAAGATGACTTTGTGCTACCTCTAGTTGTTTCCCAGTCCTATGACTATAGTAGCAGGTCCTATAACAACTGATCTGTCTCAATAAAGCCTAATTTAGCTGATAATGCTGATCTACAAAATCTATGATATATATATACATTCCTTTTTATATATATTCCTGTGAAAAAAAACAGTTAGTGATCTTACCTATAACCCCAAATTTTGCTGCAAACATCAGTGATAATCCAACTGGAATCCCAATTAAGTAAAAACCAAAAATATTTGTAATGGCTCCAATTTTTTGTCTTCCTGTTCCTCTAAATATTCCACCGCATACTGCCTACAACAGAATACAACCATATATGTAAAAAAAGTGCAGCAACCTATCAATAAAAAAATCTTTTCTTTAATAGATGTTAGACGAAAGACCAACAATTTTTTTTTCCACTCAGTCACTTTTGCAGTCCCTATTAATATTCCCTTTAATAATTTTGTGTAATTAGTGAATAATAAAATACTTACGTTTGTACCATCGCACAGGTGAAATATAGAAAATATGATCATGAGTTTTGAAACCAAAGCAATAATTTCCCTGAATTTAAAGACAAAAATAAATAAAATTACATAGGATCATACTATAACATATTTACCATAATGGTTACCATTTAACATACAATTAACATTTAAACATGTAAATACATTTAACATGTAAAAGTAAATAAAGTATTAGACGAATTAGGCCTGATTTATAAAAGCTCCCCAAGAATGAACAAGATAGACTATCATGGCATAACCTAGGTTAGCCACCAGGTTTGATGGATCACCCAGGTTCTCCCATGATAGTCCATCTTCTCCGGTCTTGGAGAGCTTTATTGAATCAGGCCCAATGTGTTTGGTTGCATTGGGAAGAATGCAGATGTGGCTGACCTATGGTGCTCTAAGGTGAGCAATAAAATGTTGACAGCATTTTGAATGAGAATCCGGTTTTGGAGGGGTTGAAGCACCATTTGGGCAACCAGTAAGACCTGTGTAAGTAACTAAAGTGGTTACAGTCCTGACAGATGTGCTTTAGAGGGTAAACTATGTAAATGCCAGAGTCCTTGTATAGAGAACTTGTAAGCCAGTAACATGAGGGAATCTGTTATATCTGGACTTCTTTCATTACCACTTTCTGGGGCACTCTATGCTTACATGCAAGGTCAGCCTGGCCATGATGTTGTATCACAGTAAAAGTGTTCATTGGCCATTTATTCCCATCTGTCTTTTTAATAATTACCAGAACACAACTTTTTCCCTGCATCAAGTTGTTAATCTTGATATTGCTACAAACCAAAGCTGTACAAGAACCTAAAAGACAGACTGGTTCTCTTTGATGTTATTATCTGCATAATAGAGTTTTTTAATGCAAAAACACTTTGTAAAAATGTTATATCACTGCATATTATATTACCACACACTGCCCCTGATTCATCAATAAAATCCGCGCTCGCTGGAAGCGCGAACGTACGCGCGGCCATCGATCGCGGATTACCGCGGTCCGGACTCAAACATTTAAACAGCGCAAACATTTTTTTTTAGGGCTATGGGTAATGTGTGTGCCATTAGAAAGAATGATTTTTTAGGGGAACAGTGACGTTTAATACAAGCTCGCCAGTGTAAAGCTGCCGGAGATGCGCGGCTCCGGCCACGATCTTTTTCAGTTGCTAAATAGCGCGATCGAGTACGATTTCGGATCGCGAATACGAATGCGCGACCGATAATCCGATTCTGCTCGATGAATTAGGGGCACTGTATTAAGGAGATTCATTCATGATGTAATTCATCATTTAAATATATTTGAAAAGTTGATTAATTTTACTTCATATTATCTGCATATAACTCACCGATCAGTTGTAAACATATAACCAATGACATTTTTCAGTGCAAGTATAGCACTGCTGACCAACAAGCATCCAAGAACTGAAAATAAGGAAGCACAGAGTGGAGTGAAAAATATTGTGTGAAATGCTTGCTATATATGCTTACTAATACATTAACAACTCAATTTATCTATATATCCATGGGGACATATATGAACGATGCTACCATTTTTATTACAACAAATGAAACACTGCAAAAAATGCAATGATGGTAAACATTGAAAACATGCTCACATTAAATAGAATTAGAATAAACGCAAAGTAATAAAAGTCTCCATGTTGTGCAAACTAGAGAAAATCAAAACCGAGAGTCATAATCAAAGAAACCAGATATTTGCTTTTGTTTCATTAAAAAGTGTTATTCAGCATTGGAACTTATTTCTTTTTTTTTTTCCTGTTTTGTTTTGTTTTTTTCCATATGTTTTATAATGTGAATTATTGTATAAAAACCTACCTGAGCAGCAAAATACAACTTTGCAAGACTTTTTGGCCTGTTTGACATCCCCAGCTCCTAAAGCATTTCCAATCCTGACATTGGCTGCTGTGCCAAAGCCAATGGGAAGCTATGGAGGAAAACATATTAAATTTAGCCAAAACCTTACTATGGTAAATGACAGCAATTGCAGCTAATATCCTATTGCAGCTAATATCCTAGTGAACAATATGAAAAAAATACTAGTATGAGAAAAAAAAAACACATTACTATTATTATGTGTAAGGTACTTACCTCGCCAGCGATCCTGCTTCATCCACGCCCGCGGCGACCTCAGGGGTCACAGGCAGTGTAGAGAAGACCGCTGCAGCAGGCAGTGCGGCCGGGGCAGTGTGTCGCCTCTTTCTGGCAGAATGTCATCCCCAGCATTCCTGGGGGCGTGCACAATACAGCAAGGCCCAGGGGTCCTACTGAAAGAGGAGCGCCCTCTACTATGCAAGCCGGGGGTGAGGCAGCCTGCTGCGAGGAGAAGCAGGTTTATTTGAATTCCCTGCGGCCAAATGAGCCACAGGGGATTCATTATTCAGTATGTTTCACCCAATCCAATAGCACCAGGTGGCGTAATGTGGTTGAGCACTCTGCCCATTTAATGAGGCCCTGTCATTAGCACCCTTGCCCTATATATATATATATATATATGTCTATCTGGTACTGTGATTTACATGGCTGTGCCACACAGCACAGGTTTGTCTAGAAGTGCAAGGGCAATAGTTCTTTTTTTCTCTCTCTCTGCTGTATTTAGGTAAAGCTTACAGGTCTCTGCAAGGCTCTTGGATATTGGAAGAAGAACCAGTAGGCTGATGAGTTTATCTCCTTGCATCCTTCAATCAGCAAGCAGAGCTCTTCATCTAGCCTGAGCTCTGTGCCAATTATTTCTCCAGGCTGATATTAGGGAATATATGCAATTAAGTACAATAAAAGATGTATTAAATCACAACTGCATTAATTGGTGTCATTTTTACACCCCTGGAGTTTGGTGTTAAAGGAACAATGACCCATTAAGTATTACACTATTTAAACAATGATCAAGTAAGAATTAATGCAGAACGGTAAAGGCAATCAAGATAGCCAATGATTGTAAAGAGAATGTGAAGAAAGAAAAAGATGGCAGCACCCTGTAAGGAAACAGGGACAGGTGAGTAAAGTGGGATTTAGTTTGGTTTTAAGTGTTAAAATGTATGAATAGTGAAGTGATCTTCATACCATTATGACCATTGTTGCCAGCTCCATAAGAATGGCTTGTCCTCCCAGCTGCACAACGCTAATAAGCCCTAAAATAAAGAAGATGAAGGTGTCAGTAAACAACAACTGTCAATACATGTCTTTTTTAATAATTCAACCAAAAATAACCACCAATGTTCATAAAACATTATCAGCCAAAATGATTTTCCAGGCAAAAACTGTTTGGTTTTAGTGTCAAAGTAATGACTATGCATCAGAATTCTTTTGAAAATAAAAGATGGGTGTTCTTAAAGCTTTACATAAATAGATTAAGCTCCAATAAAATGACTTAGCATAGACCTGAGAGGGGAACCTCAGAGAATATTGTTATGCATCAGGAAGCATTTCTTCAGTCTCCAATCCTACACTGTAGCTTACATGCAGTTTACTAGGTGAGAACATGAATTAAATAATTGTGTGAACTGATCACACACAGCCAAGACCAAGCTTTCCCATAGAGTAAACTGCACAAGTATGCTGCTGCTAAGTATTATGCTATTTAATTTGAATGATAAAATCTATCATTTGCCTGTGTATGTGGTTGCTGTGAAACTTTAAGGACCACACAGGGGAGTACTAGGAACTTTATAGAGGATATACAACCAACAGGCACGTTCTTGTAAAGCCTATATGAAGGTCTTTCCAATAAAAATTGCAGGAAAGTGTACAAAATGTGGCTGCGTGGAATAGGGAATGTATAGCAAATATACATATTTCTGACCTTTCTGTGCTCTACTGCATATAACGTAATCTTGCCCCACTGTATGCTGTAATAAATGTAATATGCTAGTAAATGTTTCAGTGTGTGCTGTTCTGCAAATTATATATTGCTGGTTGCTCCACCATTCACAGTGCTGTACGTTGCATTCTGCTCACTGCTCTATTGTGTACACTGTCTGGGAAAACATAACCAAAGTGTGTAAATCGGAGCCCACCCATGAGGAAATAGTTTCTTTTCCATAGTGAAAGCCGATAAGTGATCAGCCACCCAGATTAAATTTGTGTACATAATAAAGTAGAATAAGTTCAGTAGTCAGGGTTCCTCACACAAGACACAATAGAACTAGATTGTGTGCTAACAGCAGTGCCACTGGAGCTTGGCAATGTTGTATCCAGAGGTTGCCCTGGGGTGAATACAGGAGGTACGGCACAGCACAGTTAATAGAAACTAGTAGTTCTGACCCTTTTTATAGAAGAGAAGGACAGATTATCCTTGTCACCTGGCCTAGTCCTTCTCCTAAGAAAAAAATAACACCGCTGTGGCATGCATAACCTATCACAGACAACATTTGAGGGTGCCTTATGTACATGCACTGCTACTTGGGTGTCTAGGGTAAACTACAGATTTTCTGGTAAGAGTATAATGGAAAATGCAGTTAGGTAGCCAAAATGTATTATCCAGAAAGGTGGAGTAGGGATAAGACAGATGCATGGTTGGGAAGTACCAAAAGTCAAACTTAGGAGAAGGGAAAAGCATAACCAGCACAGTAGCAAAGGGAGGTCATGGCCAGCACAGTAGCAAAGAGAGGACAAGCAAGTTTTGCTGAAGTTGATGTGAAATGCATAAAGGCGTTATACCCATGAACTAACAATCTAATTTGAGTTTTACAAACCACCCTACATAAGAAGTTAGACCAATCAGAATGACAACTGATGACATCTTGGTCTGAGCCTACAAAGGGGATCTGGAGTGAAAAGCTAGTAGAAGGCTCCATAGAGTGCATGGATCCAGGAAACAGACTAGATAAAGATTAACAAAAGAAATCCAAAGAATGCAGAAACCAACCTGCTAAAAAGTTTCCGATTTCAAAGCTCCACCATTCAACGCAAAGCATTAGCATGCCAGGAATAGCAAGGTATATGAATATATCCCACTCCTGTAGGCAGTCTGTGGACCATCCTGGGAAGAGAATATTTGCCAAAACAACAGAATGAACATATACATCTAAAAAAACACATTTTGGTTGATATAAAAAAGTGTCTTAACACTTCTATGTCATATATACTGTATAACCTTAATGTGAACCTGAGTGTTCTCAATGTAGGTAAGACTGGCTGTCAGGCACAAAGTCAAAGTCAAGTCATAGCATAGTATGGTAGACCCTAAGGACTTTGTACCCACCCCCATCTGACAGATTTAGGTGCCTGCACTTTAATATGGAATTAAGGGATATGAGATGAATCACATGCTCCCTAATATCCTGAAGTAACAGTGAACCTGTTGCTGTGCCCTTCAAGGTCTAAAGACAGGTATGTGTAAACAGAAAATTATTTTGGATTTTTATTAGTTTTAATATATTCTGTTTTAACAGTAAATAATTATTATAAATATATATACATACAGACAACTTAAAATAAATAAAAAACACTTAAAGGCAGATTAAGAAGTGGCCACAGTGAAGTAAACGTTTAGCTTTGCCTAAAGAACTTTTTGTTGCCTAAAGAACTTTTTGTAAATAACTGTATAACCATATAACATACCTCCCCATGTGTCCACATGTATTTTTTTACAAACTATGTACGTAAACAGTGTAAGTGACATTGCCCACTGGGAAATTGTGTTTGCCCATGCTGAACCTCTGCAAAAAAAAAAAAAAATAATTTATACAATGTTGTCAAGAAAACAGGAAAACACATTGGTTTACAAAACCTGCAAACACATAACAAATCATGCATTTAGCATTAGAGCAAGCAGGTCTGTCTGCATTTCTTTAGGGCTCATTCCCACTATAGGTTTGCAGTGCATTTTGCATTTATTTTAGTATGCTTTGTAATGAAGCATATCACACACAAATAAAGTGCATTTTCTAAAGTCCACTGCAAGGCAACACAGTGCTGTTGGTGCGCTGCAGTGGGCTTGTAAGTTGCATTTTGTTTGCCATTACCAGTGCATTGCCACCTAGCACACCAATGCATGTGCTGGGCTTTGCCGCATATTGCCTTATTGACCCTAATTTATTAAAGCTCTCTAAAGCAGTATACACTTTCACCAGTGAACCTGGGTGATCCAGGAAACCTAGAATGGATCCAGGATTGAAATCATTTACTAACAAATAGCAAAAAACTTTTAAGAAATCCTTTCTAGGTTTTCTGGATCACCCAGCTTCGCTGATGAAAGTGTATCCTCTCCAGCCTTGGAGATCTTTAACAAATCAGGGCCAATGTGTTTTTTAATTAAATTGTGGAACAAGCACTTTTTCATCTTTTTAGTCCCTAGTGCATTTGCTTCAGATACTTCTAGAACCTAGCCTGTGTTTGTTGAACAGCACATACAAAATGGTATAAATGTGTTACATTTTAATTGATTAGTACCATATATCTATCTATCTATCTATTTATCTATCTATTTGTGTACAAATTACTGTGTACAATTTTATATAGTTATTGCCTTTAATGTAGATTGTTCCTAGTGTAGAAATGAATCATATAAATAAATCTAAGATACTTACCCGATTCCCATCTTAAAGACAAACAAGAAAATAGCATTGAGTACAGCATTGATGATGTTAACTGCTAAACCGTTGAAAAACTGGGGCCATATAATACCCTGGAAAAAAAAAAAAACATGTATATGATATTCTAAAAAAAGTATAAAAATGGAGATTGGTTGGCCATTTTTATACAATTATTTTTAATAAACAGAATTTATATAGCAACAACATATTACACAGCGCTGTACATTAAATAGGGGTTGCAAATGACAGACAGACACAGACAGCGAAACCGAAGGAGGAGAGGAGAAAAGCTTACAATTTGGGGGATACAACACATATTTTACTGTGTGACCACTTCCAGGTTTATTGGTAAGGAAAAACATAGGCAACCAATACCAACTAATTTATATTTCGTGCCAGTAAAAAGGTATAAACAGATGATGGAAGAGCTAAATTATGTATCATGAAAAAAATAAAACAAAGACGATACAAAGCTGAACTCCAGGTTTCCTATCCCCTTTGTGGCTTAACTAACCTCCTTCCCAACCTTTTACATACCTTGGGAGTGGGTGTGTAACAATGGGCAGAACCCAAAGGTAATTGGCAAAATGTCTTGCCTGAAGATTGAACCATGGGGGAAGTGCCGGGAGGACCTCACTAGGGCATTGAGTGGATAAGGAGAACTTTGGAATATTGATTGTTAAAACACATAGGGGAGCAGTGACAATTTGGAAGCCAAATTTTACATATTGAAAACAAAATTGTTAAATAAGAAAATATGGTTGCAACTGAAACTAAAAGCTGTGGAGTAAATATACAACTATTTATGACATTACCTGATTTTGTAAATATCTTATTTGGAGCTCCTGAAGAAATACTGCCTGTGACATAAAATAAAACACAGTACAATAGTACAAAGTACAATAGAGCATATACATAGTGCAAAATAAACAAATTTCTTCTTTAAGGATACAAAAACAATTCTTTCACAGAGCAGCTAACCCTGAACTACATGAACACTTGCAAGTAAAGTTTTGCTTAAATCCACAAGTTCAGTTTTAACTGCTTTTTCATCAATGCACCCCAGGCCTCGGTGTAAATTAAAAGCTTTTCCACCCCTTCCACTGCCACAGGAAACAGGAGATAGAAGAAATGCTGTAGTAGTCAGTAAATAAAAAAGTGTTTATTAGCAAGAACCTAGAACCCTGAAATGAAATAATGGTCACCTCAATAAAACTTGGAAAACCATACAGAGAGGGAATCACCTGTCCCTTCTGCTTTAAAGGAGCTGCCTGTGGCAATTTCTTTTATATTTTACATTTAGTTCAATTTCAATGTTTATACTACAGGGATGCAGAGAAAATATAGCATCTTAACTTTCTACTTTGGGTGTTATATGGCAAGACATGATTGACCTTCTTATTTCTTCATTTGTTCAGGGATGGTCAGAAATCAGTTGTGTTGGCCCTCAAGACAAGTATACTATCACACTTTTGTATAAATACAGTGTTTATAATAGCTTATCAATCTGATTGCTTCTCGAATTTGCCTTGTTCAAATATGGATTTATTTTGGCATAGAATTTGCATAGAACAAAAACAATTTATGATATAATGCACAACAACGGGAGATGCAATACAAGCACAAAAAAAAAACTTACAGGTAAAGCTGGTAAAAAGATCATGACATATTTCTGTGTTAACCTAAAAAAGAATGAATATGTGTATTATTAACATAGGACTATTTTATTTTAATTTTCTATTCTTTACACCTTAAATTCTTGTCAACTTTTTTTTTAATTACTTTTACTTATTTAGACCCAGAAACAGGGAGACCACAACATTTTAATTCTAAAGCTTGTCTGAAATATATGTTGGGGTGTATATTTTTTAACTAGCATCTGAAACCTCTAGATACAAATTAGTTTGTACAAATCTATTTTTATCATTGTAAATTTAGATTGAATACATTCTGATTTCCCTAAAACGGATCCCAAGCTTTTTTTTTTATTAGTTAGTAAATATAAAAATGCAGTTCCCACTGTAGTACTACCCTTGTCTCCAGTATAGTTCCTGCAGAAACTCCACTGCAGCCCCTTAGTCCTCTATTGGATTAAATTAAGCCTAGTGATGAGAAAAATTGGCCAATTCCATTTTACAATTATTTGTAGGGAAAGCATTGCAAAAATGTAAAAAACAGGCAAATGGACATGAAATTGTCTCTGACAAGTGGGTAATGTATGCCCATTAGATTTTTGTAGCTGCAATATATCTTTTAAAATTAGGGAATCTTTATTGGACCTATTTGTGTGCCAGGATAAAAATTGAGATATCCATGCATGGTGTGAACATGTGAATTTGGGCCCTGAAAAAATATGAACATTTCTGTTAGGGGATATTTTTTTATCTTATCTACAAAATATTTTTTGGCATCTAACAGGTGATAAAGTACTACAAAGTAGATAAGATATATAATTTTAACTCGGGACAACAAATTTTAAGTACATTTTGCTGGAGAATGGTTTTATCAAACTGATTCATATGGCATCATCTTCGTCTAATAAAAGGCTTGGAAGAACTATCTCTTGACTGAGATGGAATGCAGGAAATGAGTTTGAGAGGAGTGAAATCAAAAAGTTGTCTGGAAAAAATAAATCTCTCCCTCTGTCACACTCTATTATTGTTTCATACATGCATCATGTGAAATTATAAGAGGATAAGGGAGATAACACTAACCTGGCAATTTCTGGGTTCTGTTTGCACAGTATTAGTAGCTGTTCTGTATTGATAAGTATTGCCCAGCAAGGGAAGCAGCACAACATGAGAATAAGAATTCCTCTCTGCAGAATTGTTCCCACTCGTTTCAAATTCTTGCTGCCAAATGTCTGAAAAAGAATGAAAATATACATAAACAGATAAAACTATTTTAATTAAATAACACTATGCTAGCTAGCTAATGGAACTTTTACAAATTGAAGCAAAACTACAGATGTTCAATCTAATACATCGAAATACAAAGAAAGGTGACACCACCATATTCTAGTTCAGTCTTGTAGATTCCTTGGTTACTTGCCAGAAACAGATGGTTAGGTGTTCAAGGAATAATGACATTTTTAAAACAGGAAGCTGTAAATGTCAAACCAGGAAATAAGGGCCCAACATGCATAATAATGCTTACATTACTGCATGCATATTCTACTTTATATATAATGGCACCCTGACAATACGCATTACACTTACCAGACCACAACAGAGCTGAGTAAACATACTACTTTTCATTTGTGTAAATGAAAAAAGATAAATTGTTGTATTTACATTTTTTCTGTTGTGGTGTAAATGAGCTGCTCAAGGCATGTTAACGCATTTCACAAATCATGTATGTAAACATAAAGACCCAGAGCAGACAATAGCCCTGAATGGGCCTCAATAGTGTCACCTGCCAAAGTAGGGTATGTAATAAAGAAGTAGAAGTGTGAGTCACAGAAAAGAGAATTACAAATATTTTTGCAAGGAAAACAGTTTAAACTAAATGCTTAGCTATTTGCCTGAACTTCTACTGTAATAAAATCATTCTTCTAAATTAGCCTCTAATGCCTTTTTTGTCCTAATTCTTCCTTTGCATTCAAGCAGAGTTTTTTTACTTTTTTTACTAAAAAAAATTACAAAACACAGGGGACGGAGCTTGTACAAAAAGGAATCTTCATTTAGATGTGTCTAGAAATGCCTAAATACAGTACTGATGGAGAGACATCATTGGACTGGAAAATTGATTACTTGATAACCCTGACATTGCATTGTTCCAATATCAGACTAAACAGGCACACAATGTATTTGCAAAATAATTTGTGAAATAAAACATACCTGGGACATCAGTGTGTCACATGCAGCACTCATTCCATAAGCAATTGATACACCACTTATATTTAAAACCTATAAGAAGATAAGAAGAAAAGGTTGGTAAACCATTTAGACTACAAAAAGGGACAGACATAAAACTGTTAATGTTAACCAGAGGTGTAACATTTGTTTTTTATACTATATTAGGATTAGTATTTTAGCCACTAGGTAATAGTATTATTATTATTATTATTATTATTAATAAACAGGATTTATATAGCGCCGACATATTACGCAGCACTGTACATTAAATAGGGGTTGCAAATGACAGAATAATACAGACAGTGATACAGGACGAAAGGACCCTGCCCCGAAGAGCTTACAATCTAGTAATAAAAGTATTACGTTTATTGCATGCATGTTGTCTAATTCTTTCTAGTGTAACTACAACATTATCTGTACTCCTGTGTTGCAGTCTGCCTAACACAAGATGCCGTAATGTTTTAGAATGCTGTATACAGCTATATGCTGTATATATAGCACACTTCAACCACCTCCCACCGGCAGTGATTTTCCTACTTGGCACAGAAAAGAATGGAAACAAAGTGATACTGTTACAGGACCAAAATAAGGTGTGTATTAGACATTTAAAAAAATATGTATACTTTTTCTTACAAACATATCAATAGCATGTTGATAAAAGTTGTAAAGGAGAAAACAAGGAAGATAAAAATACCAGAAAATGTAATTTCAGCTTTAATGTGATGGCTGGTGTGTATATTGGAGGGGATGTATATTTACATGGTCTTGTGGGTGTATATATGTGAGTGTGAGGGGTTACTTCAAATAATAAAAGGGAAAGAATTAATTATAGGGGTGCAGTGCACTAGTGTTTAAACTCTCCTGACCCCTGCACTCTGTATGCTACTTTTCCTCCTGACTAAACAATCCTAAACAACGCACTTTGTATTTTAAACACTCCTGCCCCCTGTGCTCCAATGTTAACACAATTCTAACCCCAGTACTCTGATTTGACACTTTCCGGATCTCTGCACTCTGAACATAAAACACTCCTGACCCTATGCACTTAGTATGCTACTCTCTGCACTCTGTGCTGAGCTGTACATTTGTTTTTGTTTGTTTTTTGTGTCTCTAATAATATATCAGTATTAATAAAAAACACTAAATTAAAATTTGCCTAAAACTGTGATAAAAAAGAATTTAGACTATAAACTTCTTGTAATGTTATCACTTCAATAAAAAAAATACCTTCTTTAAGAGAGAAAAAAGAAAGTTAAAAAAGTCATTACTTACAGCTGTAGCAAGTGTAACAGAATCCAATTCAATCTTTCCTAAATGGCCACAGAACACGGAACTCACAACCATTACAAGCCATATCATCATTTGAGATAAGCACTAAAACAAAATACACAATAACATTAGGCTTACTGTAGAAATTTCCTATCAGTCACAGGTTCTTTATTTAACTTTATAATATGAATAGCATATAATTTTTAATAGATTATGCTAAAGAAAAGTAGAATATATTATAACTTTAGTATAATAAACTATAATAAAGTAATAGAAGTTGAGTAAAAAATATAGGAGAGGAAAAATATAGGAGAGGTAATCATATCAGTCCCAAATATTGACTTCTATGCAGGAAATGATTGAATCAGTTATTGTTTTAAAGTTGCTAGATGTGCATCTAATTTTTTTTTTTACTTTTATTGACTGTTATTGTTACCTCATAGTGGCCTTTTTTAATTTAAAAGTAATTCAAACACGCATTTCTAAACATGGAAAACTTTCATAAAAAATGTTGACATATCAGTTTCTTCTAATTGATATCTAGTTGACTTTTAAAAAATAGATTTCAAGGTTTTTTATTGGCAGTATGAGCATCTGTTTCTGGGGAGCCACCCTGGAAACATTTCTTTAAAGGGTGATAAAATGTGTGGATTTTGGTGCTCAGATGACTGGAGGATCTTTTACCGCTAAGACAGTCTTATCCATATGGTGCCATTGGCACTTCCCCTGGACAGTTTTGAATCCCGGGTAAGGAATCAAGTTTCCCTCAGAGACATTGCAGCAGGCCACAGCACATCAACTTGGTAGGCTGCAAAGTGTTGCACAGCCCATGTGGTCTCCTTTCTGCTGCACCAGGCTATTTAGCTTTACACTGCATGAAAAAGGATAGTATTTCTGCTCTGTTATGGGGCCCTGTGAATATTTTCTCTTTAACAGTCCAGGAAGACTGAATGCAGGCCTTGCCCATGAGTTACAAATTAGAGGCCCTGGTCACTGGACTGGAGGCTGCCTATGAAGTAGATGCGATCCAGTGGGATGCAGTGGGGTGTACAACAAGGTTGACAACATTACCTTTTGGATTAAAAGAGTGGAGCCAGACAGAAATTCTCACAGCCGACACTTAGCCTATCTGTGTTCTTCTATGGCAGCCAACAAACTCAGATATAATGAGATTGTTTTCCTAATTAGCCCTAGGCTAGCAATGGTGACAGCTGCTCAACTAGTCCACACACACACACTTATAGTGCAGACCTTTATAGAGCTGATCTTCATCACCTGGCTGAGAGCTTTATAGATCATATACATCATTCCATAAAAATCCAGACCCGACAACACCATTTACCAAAGTCACCCCTTAATCAAGGCTTTAAACCCAATTTCCCTAAATAGCAGAAGGAGAAAATATGGTCTTGATTTTATATATATATTTACTTTTTTCCTGTCTATAAGCTACTGAAATCTATCCTTTACTGGGTGGATTTCTCCTAATACCTCTACTAATCAGCCAATCACATTGCAACAACTCACTGCATTTCGGCATATAGACATTGTCAAGAATAGGTGATTTCAGTGAATGTGGCATGGTTGCTGGTGCCAGTCTGCTGATCGGGAATTTCATCCAAAACCATTTCTACAGAAAATAGTCTGAAAAACTTAAGATATCCAGTGAGCAGCAGTTCCCTAGGCAAAAAATGCTTTATTTATACTAAATGTCAGAGAAAAATGGTCAAATGGGTAAGGCTGATAGAAAGGCAAAATAACTCACAAAAACACCCATACCACCAAGGTATCCAGAGTAGGTTTGAACACACAACCCGTCAAACCATGAGATGGTGGTGGTATAACAGTATGGAGAATGTTTTTTGCCACATTTTTGGCCCCTTTGTACCAACGCATTGTTTAAATGCTTCCACCTACCTAGGCATTGTTGCTGACCATCTTCATTTCTTAGTGACTGCAGTGTACCCATCTTCTGATGGCTATGTCCAGCTGGATAACACACCATGTCACGAAGCTCAGATCACCTCAAACTGGTTTCTTGAATATGACTATGAGTTTATTGTACTCAAATAGTCTCCACAGCCATCAGATCCTAATCAAAAGGAGCATCTTTGGTAGAAGGGGAATTATGTATCATGGAGGTGCAGCCAACAAATCTGCAGCAACTGTGTGATGCTATCATGTCAGTAGGGAACTAAATCTCTGAGGAATGTTTCCAGCAACTTGGTAAATCTGAGCCATGAAGGAGTACAAGATGCACAGTGCCTAAAAAAGTGTCCAGTGAGTCTACCAACCTATACTGTGAAGGATATAGAATGTAGAGTAACCTAAAGTGTATTTTCATATTATTAAGGGATGAATGAACAATGTGGTGGAGTTCTTTGGAGGCAACTAAGGTCCAAGTAAATGGTATAGGTGGGCCAAGGCATTTTTCAGGATGGAAGTGGGCAAAAAGAATGGGAGGGGGGAACAAAGAGGCGGGGGGGGGGTGAAGCTGAGGAAAAAGAAAGAGAGGGTTTAGTGGTTAGAGAGACAATATTGGGGATAGGTAGGGGAAGGGAGAAAGTAGGATAAAGTCCAGTGTGTTCATCAAATATGCATATAGGAAATAATCAATAATAATCCAACATATATTAGTCAAATTTGCCAGGCAACAAGTGTACATTTCAGGGATTATTGCCACTCTTTTTCATGCAATAGAGTTATTGACTCTGCATGCCTGTGACTATCTGTGCTCTAGTGACACTTTATACTAAACTGATACTGTTTTTACAGGAATTTCTGTACTCCAATTACCCTCTGTGCTTCAGCGGTTTCATGCTTGAACAACCTTTTGTGCTCCAGTGATCCTGTACTTCAGTGGCCATGTGTGTGTCAGTGACTTCTGTACTTCAGTAACCATATGTAGTCCAGTAACCCTTTATGCTCCAGTTACTCAATGCTTCAGACATCCTTTGTGCTCCAGTGACCCAATACTTGGCTAACTGTTTGTGCTTTAGTTACTCAATTATTCATCGACCTTTTGAGCTCTAGAGACCCTGTACTAGAATGCAAGGGATTAGCAGCAAAGGCCCTCAGGATAGCATGGAAAAGAAGAACGGTGCAAAATGGCTCTGCACAAATTATTGTGGAAGATTTGCCAATTTTATGAAGATGAGTGGGCAGAAATGTCAGAAGCAGAGACACAAGAAAAGTAAGTATAGTAATGTAATTTTGTAATATTGTTTTTACATTTAAATCCTACATTTGAGGCACAGTTGCCCACTCTCTTTCTAGCAAAAAACTTCACAATCAAGTTTTGCAGTAATGAAGAAGAGGGGGTAGGTGTTTTTTAAAAAAAAAAGTTTAAACACACTTTTCCTAAAAAATAAAAAATAAATTTCCAATAAACCGATTACCCCCAGCTAAATGTTCTAGAGGCTAAATCAATGCCATACTAATAAAACTACTATTGTCTCACTAAGAAATAAACGCTAGTTTTTAGAAAAGATGTCAACTACCACTAGGTTGTTTCTATGATTCAGGTTTTAGTGCTACAGGTGACCTAATAAATGAAGCCCACTGAAAAAGCAGGTTTATCTGCTCTGTAACTAGGTATGCCACATATGGTAATGTTCTTACAAAAAAGAGTCAAAGCATGCGTGTAGGGGTATACACAACCAGTCAAACCTGAATTTCATATTTTTACTGTATTTTCTGAACTGAGCCAAAGCCCATATCTAAAGAATGAGTGGAAAGAAAGAAGTACTATAGGGAATCCCTGCTAAAATATTATATCTACAGTCTATGGTGCATTTTTTTATAATCTGTAAATTGTAAATGTAATAATAAATG
>NC_092858.1:83581178-83606038 GCF_032062135.1 Pyxicephalus adspersus | reverse complement strand
AATACATATAGGTGTACTGCTTGTTTCTACTCAATGATGAAGGATGATGTTGAAATTCTTTATGAAAGCCCATCTCTAGGCAGTAACATTACTACAAGGACAAGATAAATAGCTATTAAACACTGTGAATCCTTTGAAAGTGTAGTGCCCAGAGATGGGTTTTTAAGCTTGCAAATTTGCTCATAGGGGTTTATTTAAAAAGTAGTGAATATGACATTCACTAAATCATCCCCTGGTGGAGAATCGCTTACTGCACGTGGGCAAGGGAATGTTTCAGTGAAATTCAGATGCACTGTTTTTTAAATAGACCGCATTAAATGTTGCATGAGAAGAAGAACAATCCAGCAGGGTATTGCAGCAAGATGTTCAATCCTTGAATGCAAAAGACAAATGTGTTGTAAAGACAGAGCTCTGACCATGGCTGGACAGTATGTTTCTTTATTTTTTGTAATTTGTAAGAAATTTATTTCACTTCCTCTCATGGAGATGGAACGGGAAGTGAGAGCAGCTCTCTAAAAAGTCAGGAAAATGTCCTTTCTAGGAAGTTGTTCCCAGAACCATAGAAAAATTGACCCTATATTTCTGTTAAGGGGTCAATGCAAAATTCTGTATTTCTCATAATTTTCTGTTTTGGTAACAATGACCAACAGGACATTGTCTTTACTTTATTACACTTTAACCCCCTCAGCAAGCTGTCCAGAAGCTGTACCGTTCCAGGTTGCTAAATACTAAATGTAGTATGCAGGCTAAGAAATGCAACCTTTAAGAACATCAGGTTACTTTCAGAGGCTAGATACAAGTCATGAGGCTAGATACAAGTCATGATCTGAGAATCACATCCCTGGGAGTGATGGTGAGTAGGGATGACAGAGCGAAATTTGTAATTTTGATCTCGAGGCGAATCAGGCTTTTCTCTCTTACAGAACATGTAAGCAGGAACAGTCTTGTGATTCGCCACACAGTGTTCTCGCCTAATTTAGAGTTCATCTGAGTTCGCCTGCAGTCACAGCTAAAGCTACTGGGAAATTAATAAAATTTTGCAGCAGATGGTAGCCTAACTGATTTGTAGAGAAATGGTTAGAGAGAAGACCTGCGTAAGCATGCTATAAGACACAAGGGACTGTTACAGAAGTGGGTAGCCATCTCCTGAGGAGGGAGTTCCCTTAGACGTTTGACCATGGTGATGACATAGTAGCTTGAGATTAGCTGTGGATACACGATACTACCAGTTCATCACTGATAGCTTTGACAAACATTATCTGGAATGAGAACTGGATCTATTCTATTGCTGAGTTGCTGAAAAAAAAATATCCCAAGACCTAACATTGACTAAGTTTGGAATTTTTTTTTTGCAGAACAGTGAACCAGGGAGAATCGTAGCTCATTGAACAATTACTAATAATGTACCAGCCTTCTGCCCTTTACTCCCTTTTTTTATTGGTGTCTTTTTATTTATTTTTTTTTAATTCAGTGGTCACTACTACCTGCTGCTCTATCAACAGCAAGCTACATCTGTCAATTAGACTTCGGAGTGCAGCATTTATAGAGCCTCATATGATCAAAATAATTGTGAATTTGTATTGGATGACATGATTAATGCTGGATATACTTCTAGGGTCATGCATTTTATTTTTAAAAATAGGTACATATGTATTTGTGTTTTGATTTAGGTATTGAACTTAGGTAAAG
Organism: Pyxicephalus adspersus; assembly: GCF_032062135.1. Lineage (NCBI taxonomy): Eukaryota > Metazoa > Chordata > Amphibia > Anura > Pyxicephalidae > Pyxicephalus > Pyxicephalus adspersus. Next base: position 83,604,349 of record NC_092858.1, on the reverse strand, counting down.
TCAATCATCTAAGCTGTAAAGGAAAGGGGAAGTAATGTACCCCTGTACACATGACTTGGAGTGAAGAATAGAAATTTGTAAGCAAGGAGGCTTCGAGAATCCACAAAAAGCCCCTCAACAAACACATCTTTTTGGATGGGTCAGAATAGGAAGAGGAGCTGTCCTCCACCTTTGGGATACATTTCTCTGGTAAAAACCTCCAAATCTTCAAGTCCTTTTTTAATTATTAAAGGTTTTTATTGACAAAAAACAAAAACAATTAACAACAAGGCAAACAGTGGTACAGGACAGTCATGCAATTTCCAATATTCAATTTTGCTTTACAAAATATAGATATCAGACCATATTAATGTTGATTCCCATTCACATAGTGAAGCAATATTGCAATAACAAATGGTACTGTGAGTGGAAGTCCATAATAGCAAAAACAGCCGCAGTCCTGAGTTTGAGGATATCATTCCTGAGACAGAGGACAGCCCACAAAGGAAATTGCATTTAAAGGAAACTAAAAAGAGACTGGGGACATCAGGTTGTTTTAAGTCAAAAGGTCACCATACCAGACATGCAAGTTAGTCAGTGTTGGAAACACCTTATTTCTTGAAATGTATTAAATAACAAATATCAGCACATAATATACATCATATAAGTTTGCATCAAATTAATATATGTATATGTAAAGTATGAGTGTTGAAAATCATGTATACATGCATTCATATGTTTGAAGATGTATAAGTGTTTGTTTGTTTATATGGATATAATAAATTGCTCCTAATGCTATCAATCATCACAATTTTAGTCTGGTACCATTTTGTGTCCTAAAAAAAGTCTTTTATTTATATGAATTTTTTGATGTGCGTATTAATTTGTGCATTAATTTAGAAAAAAATGTATTTATGCTCTTGTGCAGCCATTCTCAAACTATGACCCGCAGCCATTATATAGCCAGTTGAACATTTTGATCCAGTCCTTCAAATATTGGTACAAAATCCACTGGCACTGGCAAAAAAGAGTGACCAACAACACTGTCCCCACAGAAATTGAATGTAAATTAAATGTAAGTTTTCTTTTACCTTTAGGTAATGGCTTTTACAAGTACTTTATATCAGTTCACACAAACCATCTCTATCCAAATGATACCCAGCCTGTCTGTGAATAAGTGGGGATGCTATCTTCCCTATGGCAGAGATTGCAGTGGGGGACCATTTGCTTGTCACCCCCTATAAAACAGAACAGTGTGGTGTGTGCAGAATTCGTTCCCTTGTCACTGGAAACTGTCACAAAAGATTGTTTCCAATGTCAGAAATCATACCTTGTACACAGCCTAAAGAGATTGTAACAGTATAAGTGCCCACATAACAACACAGCTAAGTACTATATGTTACGCTATTTTTAATTTTCACTAGCGGTTAATTTTTGTGTTGTCTCATTTTAGATGAAATCATTTTCGTAAATAAATGGGATTCTTGCAGGCCATAACTGTGGTTTCACGTAAGTAATTTATTATTCTTTACTGAAGTTTGTTTTTACATTCACAACATTACAAGTGGAATCTATAAAGATCATTTTCAGAAAATGGCACCCTTGAAAATCAGATTACCACAATTAGTAAAAAGACATAATTTTTAGTCAATCCTTACCACAGGTATAGCCAGTCCAAGCTGCGGCTTTGCTTCATACCAGAATCCATACGGTACCAGTTGGTGGAACAGTTTCTTAATTCCATGAGGTTTGCCTGATAGAGGAGATATCTCCTTAGCTTCCTCGTGTCTGGTCATTGTTTTAGAGATTCTTGGTGGTAGATGTAATACTTTATAGGACTCCTACACTAGAGAATTCAACGAACAGTCTGTTGTGCACTAAAGCACTGAGCATGTGAACAGACTTAGCCTAGAGCAGTGAAGTGTTAAAGAATTTATCGCCGGATGTTTTACAAGCTACACTCAATAGGGACAAAACTTAGTGTAACCTGATCATCATCCAAAGCTTATCAGTTATATCCCTAAGAAATCAATTGATGAAAAACTTTAATTGTTATCAAGAGTTGTCTTTCCTTGTTGAAAAATAATTATATTTATTTGGTAATGCTAATTCATATAGCAATCAATTATTTACAGAAGTAAAAATATTATATATGAAAACTATTTCCTTTTTGCTAAAAATGTGTAAAACTTCACATGACAAGGAAGTAACAGTTTCTATTTATGATGCGTACGGCATGGCTTTGTTCAGGAAACTGGATCTTTTCTTTAAAATAGTGTTATTTGGTAAAATTTAAATATTTTTTTACGTATTGCATGACTATGTCCTCTTACTTGGTACTGATAATTTGCCCCAAATATAGACTTATTGATACATTTATTTCCCCAACCAGAATGGAATTCTGGTATATGCCATAGCTGTATGGTTCTTTCTAACATATATCCAATATTCATTTTCTGATAAATAAATATTTTTAGAAATTCTGCATATCAACACTTAATAGATGACCCTAAGCACCCCCAATAACACAAACTACTAGCCACATTGGGAAAGTATCCGAAATTCCATATTATTCCTCCATAACCCCCCTTTCCCCTATAAAAAGTAAGCAATATCAGTCATCACATGAAACTCTACAGGTAAGCACAAGATCATTTTTAAATAAAGGCAGTATATTCAGTACTTTGGTTTAGACCCTAAACTTTCCTCTGGATAAACTAAATCCTAGTACAGGTAATAGATGGCTAATATTAAAGTTGTATTGTCCCTTAAATGTATAGTACATTACCACAAAAATCTGTTAATCATGGCCTGAAAACTAATAGGTTATAGCTGGAGGACTTAAAAAAACCTGAGGACGTAAATAACCTGATAAAGTGAAATGTTCTTTCAAAACCTGTTCTGTATAGCTGCCAGCTATACTGTATGTATGTCAAATGTCACTCATCAATGAACTGTAAAAGAAGTTTACATCCTTGATAAACAGGTAATGACACACAAACATCTCAGTTTAAAGTATTACAAACTCACGTAACCCCAGGAAAGGTAACACATACAAAACGCATTTCCTCTACATACATTGATCAGGGCTGTGCTTGATTACAGCTGAACAGAAATAATAACTATGCACGTGAAAGCCATGTATTTGGATTGCCAAGAGACTCTCTCTTAACACATATAAATTGCATACATCACATATCATTAATATTGTCACAAATAATACATATGTAATATACATTGCACAGAAACCAGTCAGTCAGATTCAGTAATTTTTATTAGTATTAGGCCAGCGGTACTGCCAATAGCTTTATGCAATGTAACCTTTAAACCAACAACTCCTCAATTTCTTAAAATTACAGTAGTAAAACATTTCAAAAATCTAAATTGTATAAAATAAAGAACAATTGATTTGAAGTTCACAGTTAGCTCATGTGAGGACACAAAGCAATTACATTTTTTTAACAATGCATTTGCAAAAAACAACAACTATATTTTGCTGTTTGGGAAAGGGGGGTTCACATAGTTTAGGTACACCTCTACTACCTGCTTTCTACATAGTATAGACATGAGTGCTTAGATAAACCAAGAGTTTATGTGTTTGAGGAAGCACCAACCAAAATAAATTCTTTGTGGCAGTTGGATTTTCCCCTACCATTGTATGTGCATAGCTGACTTAAGTGTAAGGAGGTAACAGGGAAATTCATATCACATTTCATGGTGGGCCTAACAGGAAAATCAAAGGGGTGCTTTACATTTCTTTCCTTGTGGTTAATCATTCATACTCTGCATGGTCTAAGGTTATTAGTAGTACCCCTGGGTTCAGTGTTGGGACCTTCACTGTTTAATATCTTTAAATTGATATAGAGTTTGGGATTAAAGTACCATTTCTGGGTTTGCAGATGACACCAAACTATGTAATGGAATTAAGTCCATACAGGATGTCTATAATCTACAAGCAGACCTGGATGTGCTGTTTGATTGGGCAGCCAAGTGGCAAATGACATTTATTATTGATAAATGTAAAATTATGCACTTGGGGGCTAAAAACATGCATGCTTCATACTGTCTAGGGGGAATACATTTGGGGGAGTCAGAAATGGAAAAGGATCTGGGGGTTCTGGTAGATCATAGACTTATTAACAGCATGCAATGCCAAGCTGCAATATCTAAAGCTAGCCAAGTACTTTCTTGTATTAAAAGAGGAATAGACTGCAGAGATGGAGATATTCTCCTGCCCCTGTACAAAGCATTGGTCAGACCACATCTGGAATATACAGTCCAGTTTTTGGCACCAGTTCACAAAAAGGACATTATGGAATTAGAGAGAGTGCAGAGAAGGGCAACTAAACTAATAAAAGGAATGGAAGAGCTCAGCTATGAGGAGAGATTAGCTGGACTGAATCTATTCCCCCTTGAGAAGAGATGTTTAAGGGGGGATATGAACACCCTGTATAAATATATAAATGGTCCATAGAGAACCCTTTTCCCCATTATTCACTTTAAGGTCATTACAAAGAACAAGAGGGCACTCTTTGCATCTGGGGGACAAGAAGTTTAAACTGCGGATAAGGAAGGGATTCTTCACTGTAAGGTCTGTAAAAATGTGGAATCGCCTCCCTCAGGAAGTAGTTTCAGCAACTACTATTGTAGTTTTATGGAAAAAGATGGATGCTTTTCTAGAAGTAAACATAACAGAGACTTGATCCAGGGAATATCCAATTGCCTCATGGAATTAGGAAGGAATTTTTTTCCCTGTTGGATCAAAGTGTACCAGTGTGTTTTTTTTCTCTTTGCCTTCCTCTGGAACAAATATGTCCATAGGGTTTTATATCTGGGATATGGTATTTCCCTAGTAGTTGAACGTATGTCTTTTTTCATCTGGACTTACTATTTAACTATGTAAAAGCTAACATTTCAACTCATGCCAACAATTGTATAGTACTTTTTTCCTATAGGGGTTTTTTATAACAAATCCACACAAATCTTGGGAGAACATTTAAACCTCTTCCTTACATGAAGTTTGGAGAACATATAAAACTCTTCCTTGCATGAAGCTGGTAACCTGGCCAAGACTGCCAGCTACCACGTCTTTGTTGAGCATAAGTCCTTTTTTATCCATCCCTCATGGGGTGGTCAACCTTGTATACACAACCTCAAAGGAAAAGAAAGGGAAATTCTCCTTAAAGTTTAATTACTATTTTCTTTTTAAAAAGAAGAACCATTGCCATTTGAATTGTACCTTAGTTTGATAAAAATTTACTGAAGAAAATGTTTTTGTATTATAATCAGCCACCACCACTTTTCTAGAGCAGCTGCTGAATTCTAATAGCTGCATACAGGATAATGTTAGAGCCTTTATTGCTCTTGAAATGTAGTTCTGAGAGTAATATACACTATAAGGTTGCCTAACTATCTATAGTTCCAACTGATAAATCCTTGAAAGTATAGACATTGTGATCAGAACATTAGTAGCTACAACTCCACAGTGATCACTTAGGGAACAGGCAATTATTTGTTGTATATGTCCATTCATACATTTGTATATGTCCACATCAGGTATGCAAGCCCAAAATATTATAGGAAGCAGTAAAGGTTGATTTGTACCCAAACATCACTGAGGTCATCCATCATCTGTAACTTTTAACTGCACTCCATGGATTTGTTAGAAATGCTAAATGTAACTTTTATTTATAATCTTTTTATAGATTTTTGTTTATCGATTCAATCCTTTTTTCATTTGGTTTCATTGTTTTGCTTGTCATATTTACTTTTCACTATTCCTACTGTTTCCATTTTTTGTTTGCCCTCCAAATTTTCCCATTGAAAATTCTTAAACCAGATTAGTTTGGGTTGACTTTAGAGGCATTTTTACTCTTTTTAGACTATAGACTTAAATAGGAAATGCTTGAAGATGCTTAAAATTGCTTGTACAGTTGTTTGCAAATGTCTGTGCAAAGGTTAATGACTTTTTTAATTGCAAATCTTAACAATAATTGCAATGTTTTTTGGATTCATTCAGTCACATACACACAAGGGAAGCTGAGGACGGCTATCCCCAGGTGTTCTCAGCTGAATGAATTACAAGAGCTGGAACTCTTGTCAGAGTAGAAGAAACAGCAGCATCTCCCAAAAATAGGTTCTAGTTTAATTTTTCCCAGATGCCTGCACAGACATTTGCAAACACCTTTACAAAGTTTAAGCATTTGCAAGCAGTTCCTATACAAGTCTATGGAGTCTATGTTCTAAAAGAGTGAAAATGCCTCTACAGCGAATTCAAGCTAATTTGGTTTCTCTGGGCGAATTTGCAGGGAAAAAAACAAAAAAAAAAAGGATATAGGAGGAATTGAGAAAAATTAAGGACACAATTTTGTTAGGTAAAATGAAAACTAGATTGAAATGACAAACAAAATTGTAAAAAAAAACCCTTATATTTAATAGGTTAACCCAGAAATATAGGATGCTCATCCCAGCTCTTTCATTAGGTTTGTATTTCGTACATTATTCATTGGTGTTTCAGACAGATAAAACAGCAAGCTATATATATCAAAGCTCTAACTCCAACTTTATTGAAGCAGAAGGTTGAAGTTCCAAATGAGTGAGTATTTCAGTCTGATGCGATTGTTCTTTTTGTAATAGTGCAGGTCATTGTTATTAGCAAAGTTGTTATGAGACCAACTTCTATAAGATTATTTCTGGCTTTATGATGATGTTGATAAATAAGCAGATATATTTTTGTGGTATTCATGTAGAGCCCTGCTGCTAGATTTGAAAGTCAATCTACCAGCTAATATTTCTTTCATGTTTGATTATTAAAATTTGACCTTTATTCTGGATTATAGGATGATTAATAGTGCGCTGTATAACATTTATTATACCTTTATTTTTAACTTACTAAAAGCTAAGGCTTTTTGCTCTATGTGGACATTTTTGGTTAAATATTATTTTCAGTGAGGAGTGTAGCCCTATACTTTAAAATATATACATTGAGTATTTATTCAAATACATACATTCACATACGTATTTATTGTTACTATGAAACATAAACAGAAATGAATACACTGCTACAATTTTTACAATAATTGTTTTTGTTTCTTTTAGTTACATTTATTTTACATGTGCTCAAGAAAAGGCTGAGTCTATACATAGGGTTTTAAAAAGGTGTTTATATGCGTTAATATGCACTTTTACTAGCGTTTTAAAGCTTGCCTTTAACCCACCGGAAAACGCAGGAAAACGCCACTATTGGAATCAATGGATGCGTATACCTGCGTTTTACCACATTTACCCTGCGTTTTAAATGTTGCAAGAAGCGTTATCTTTAAAGTTCCAAAAGGTGCCTCAAGATAACGCCCTGGTGTATATTACCCCATTGGAATGCATGGGAATTTCAATCATGGGCTTTTAAAGCCTCAGGTTAAACGCTGGGGAAAACGTCTGTGTAGACTAAGCCAAAATGTCTAACAAAGTTGGCATTGCTTGGTTACAAAGAATTGGCTAATCCTCACTATTATTCAACACCACTTATTCAAGTCCAGCCATAAACAGTCATATTCACAGTTATCCAATGGGTCAAATTTATTAAAGCTCTCCAAGATGGAGAAGAAAAGTATCATTGGTGAATGTGGGTGATCAAGCAAACCTGGAATGGATATAGAATTTGTTGCAATACTGCCTCCTAAATTTTATTTCACATTTGTTTCCTTCACACATTGTAATACTGAATATTATTTTTTAGAAAAATAAAGTTGCATCAATGTTATACATTCAATATCAATTAGGTATATGCTGCTTTCTTACAGGATTTGTGGGGCTGACTATCGGGAAATTGTCCAGGAAACACAGCACAGCAATTTGTTTAAATTTGTTTATCATGGCTCATGTCCTCCTACTTTACCTTTCGGTAGTAATAAGTTTAATTATGATACCAACTATAAGTACGCCAATGCATAGAAGCAATGCTAGACCCCTCCGTATAATCAGCTGTTTAGTGGAGAGGATTTCACCTACAACATTTATTGTTTCTATTGGTAGATCTTTTTGCTTTGTATGATCTTCTCCAGAGGCCATGTCATGCAAGACAAAAGTATTAAAGCTAGAATCAGACATTTTAGTGTCCCCTGTAAAATAGAAGATAAAGATTTTTTTATTATTTTATATAGCAATATATTCAATATATAACAATATATACCCTTCCATACATTTGGAAATGATAAATATTATACCATTTATTATATATTACTGTAACACTTGGTTCATTATATTATGTAGTCAACTTACCATTTTCTACCAAGCCAATTTCTGAATTCAGAAGATCTCTTTGTGAAATTCTGGTATCATGGCTTTTCTGTGGCTTCACTCCAGCTCTTATTCTGGCCTTGAAAGTAAATATTTTTTTAGGCGCAATCAGTACAAATAATAACCCATCATACAATATACTGTTTATTAAAAGGGGGTTTCAGCCTTACAATACCATGCTATAAAGTAGAGATGTGGCTACAAAAAGCTATTGTAGCCCAAATCAAGAGTGCAGCATATGATTACAGTGCTGCTTTTTCACAGAGGGATTGCAAAAAGTAGGCTCATCACCCAAAAACAGAAAATGTGCCACAAAATAACCAGGTGAAAATAAAGGGAAAAAAGCCTAAAAAATGCAGCCACCATACCTAAAATGTATCTGTAATATATATACCACTTTTTCATTTTGGAGTTTAGATACTTTTAGACACTTAAACACTTTTTTTACACTTGCTAACAAACATTTACACAAACACATGCTAATAAACATTTAAGAGTAGCAAAAATATACCCATAGTTTTTATTTGAAGGTTCATGGTAGATCTAACTATATAGCGTATTTTATTACCTCTTCACAGGCCTCATGCCAGTTCATCCGAAAGATATATGGTAAATAAATACAAGTTTGCAGCAACACTGGGCAAAACATTCCAATCCATAGACCTTTAACACACAATATGAATTAGAAAGATATATAGCGATTACAACTAAATGACACAATACCTGACTTTGCAGAAAATAAATAAATAACAAAACATATTAGCCAGTATGATGCAGGATGCAGTAATATCAGCCAACTATTTGCCTTAAAAATAAAGGTTAAGTTTTCCCCTCTATGTCTCCCATTATTTATCAGCAAAATAACCAAATCCTAGGAGCACATTAATTTAAAAATGTCTGTATTTAGACTGTGCTGAGGTCTCTGTGCTTTTGGCCTTTATAGCATGGTCCCATATGGCTATGGTCAAGGCTTTACTGCTGCGATTAGAACTGCCTATTGTAGATTACAACAACTAACTCATTCTGTTATATCTGAACTGCTATTCAGTATCTGCCTTATATTTGGTATAATTTGACTTTTAAATGTTTATATTTTTGTTTCTGTTTGAAGTTAGCAGTTGCAGAAAAGTCACTTTTTTAAATTTTTAGCTATAGTTACTTTTTAAACCTTATTTGTTCTCAAAATACTTGTTTCCATTACCACAAGAAATTAAATGCAAACTGATGGACCATTACTAGTATACTTTGTGCAACGTTTAGTTGTTTTCCTACCTGATTTTACCCTATGGCTATAGCAGCAGGTCACATAACAACTGACCTGTTTAAACAAAGCTAAATTTAGCTGATATTGCTGATCCAGCAATTCTGTCATATTCACTTCGTACATAGATATTCCTGCCATTTATGTGGTTAGTGATCTTACCTATAACCCCAAGTTTAGCTGCAAACATCAGCGATAATCCAACTGGAATTCCAATGAAGTAATAACCAAAAATATTTGTAATGGCTCCAATTTTTTGCCTTCCTGTTCCTCTAAATATTCCGCTGCAGACTACCTAAACCAGATATTGAATATTTAATGTTACCTTTACAAGATCACATTGATTTTCTTTCATAAATTATCAGACAAACCAGCTACTTCTGCAGTTTCAATTAATTTTCACTTTTATTTTTGTAAACTCACCTGAATTGTAAACTACTTACGTTTGTACCATCACACAGGTGAAACGGAGCAAATATGAGTGCAATATTTGAAACCAATGCGACAATAAGTCTAAATGTATAGACAAAAAAAAATTAAATTACGTATGTTAATATTATACCACATTTAACATTACACATAACATGTAAAAACATTTTTCTTGTTTACACTTTTGCAACTGTTTGCTCTCCTAAGGCTGGGGGCAGTCATATTTTGAAAACTGGGTTTTTTACAATAAAGATCTGCTCCTCCACTTAAAGCCTTAAAAGTATTTACAAATATAATAAAATTACTTCAAACAAGTGCTCTGTGTAATAGCTCAATGTAGTAGATGGACTGCATTCTACAGTATACAGGTATTCTGTTCTATTTAGTGTTTTGCAACAGGTTGCAAGTGAATCAATATTTGTAAAGGAAAGGTAAAGTTTTGATAAAAAGTTTTTAACACCCTATACCTACAGTACCCCCTAACCTATTCTAAGTTAACCACCCTACACACACCAAAGTGTCTACATACTTTTGACAGTGTGACCTTTTCTGTATTTTGGGTGTTTTAATATTTGCTATGGCTCAGGAAAGGATGGGACCAGCACGGCTGGGGTTTTAGGTAACAATGCTAAAGTGGTCCCTGTCCCCTCCATTACTGTAGGAGTCTCAAAGACAGCAGTTCCTCCCATGAGTAAATCCTGATTAATGTCTTTTTGTTGCATTTTGTTATAAGAAGATTCCTGAACTGAATATGTTAGCACTGTGAGAAACTGTTGCTGATTGAGAAAATGGGCATTTGGTTGGTTGGGTTCTGGTGGGAGAGGGTAGAGTGATATGGAGTAACATTTGAGCCCTGGTAAAAAAAAAATAGGACCTTTCTGCCAGCTGGGATAGCAATAAACCTACAAGGGTTATCAATCATACAAGAATCCAGAGGGTAAGGATTTAAAATATACTGCATGTCACCCATTAGACACAATTGTTGAGGGTGCACAGGATGTTTGTAAGTCACATTAGAAAAAAAAATTGTGGCTTGCATTCTTTGAGAAAGCCGATGTGGCTGACCTTTGGTGGTTTATATTATCATGCCACAAATGTAAAGGTGTAAATCATCATTTATATGTATTTCAAGAAGATTATTATATTACTTATCTGCATAATACTCACCTATCAGTTGTAAACATATAACCTAGGATGTTTTTCAGTGCCAGTACAGTACTGCTGAAGAATAAGCACCCAAGTACTGAAAAACAGGAAACACAATGTAGAAATTCTAGAAACATATTTCTTTGCTTTTTTTTTGCTCATAGGACATAATAGTAAGTCTCCAAATGAAAGGAACCCCTCTTTTAGACAGCTGTCACAGAATTTCTTGTTTCCAAATTTCCCTGTTCTTGTGACAGTTGTAAATGTTTGTATTTTCCAATACTTCCTGATCTAAGTATCATGAAAAACAGTTACCAGAAGAAATAGAAGGGTAAATAACTCCATCAGAATAAAAGACAACAATATCCAATACTGAAGTAATATACCTAAAAAATGTTCATTGGTGAGCAAAAGTTAAATATAAATATCCTTTTTGGAGCAGCCAGTGAATGTGGTCAGTGTGCAAGAAAAGTGTCATCCACTCCTAATTTCCAGTAGTAAAATCCCCAGGCTACTCCAGGAGTTAGGTGGCCCTGGGCCCCAATGAAATACAGAGCAGGAGCCCACAATGCCATTAAAGGTCAGCAGGCCTACATTTGCCTAATCCCTAAAATTAATGCAAAGGTATTCTGGAGGGGAAAGGCCATCACTGTAAAATAAACCTAAATTCCAGGCAGGAACAACTGGTCCAGACCTGGTACTGCATCAACATGAAGAATACTTTACAGATCCTAAAAGTTTTCACATTCAAATACAAGTACTTGAACAAAAAATTCCCCAAAAATTATGAATTGTATTCAACCTAAAGCACATGGTTGCAGAGTCTGGGTTTAACTAGAGAGGTTGCTGATCCTGCATGTGAGGGAGGTGTTACAGGTCCTTCTCCTCACAATCCTCAAACTTTTGATTTGTCTCTCCTACATCTACATTTACTCTGTCATATTCCCTTTTCTTAGGCTTCTGTATTTTAAAGTGGGATAATGTTATTTAGAATATGGTCTTCCTAAACATTTCCCACATTTTAAGGCATTTTTTTCTGTTGGGGGAAGTAGGGGTGTGCGACAAATTGTTGCAGGCATAAACCAAAACTTGCAAAAGACTTCTAAACCTTTTTATTTTGGACAGAGCTATGACATCTCCAGATGTGCCATTAAGCACAACACGCATTCATTTTGGCCCCATGCAGTGTAGCTGCTCAACCTAAGGGATAGATAAAACTCAGAACTTTTGATGAAATGCTGAAGCTTTGCCTTTTGGGGAGGAATGGGATTTGAATGGGATTAGCTTCCATTTTCCAGTCTCTTTTTAAGTACTGGGTTTGGCCTGGTGCTGTAAAAAAAATCAAAAGCATTGGGCAGGTAGGTTGTGTTTTATGTCCTCTCTTAAATAAATAGTCTAGTAAATGCAAATATTTTTAAGTATTAGGTAGCTGGATCTACGATATGAAGAGGTATATTGTTTCGTTACTACAAATGAAACATTGATACCACAAAGTATGTGACAGTGGTACACAGCTGGGCAAATTTTTGCAGCTATGCACACAAAAAAAATTTAATTAGAACTAGTGAATAGATGAACTGAGAGTCATGAAATCAGTGATCCAGATTACAGAAATCAGATATTAGCTTTTGTTTCATTAAAAAAATGTTTTAGCACAGAAAAATACATTGCTTTTTTATGGAGTAACCAATGTTTTTTACTTGTTTCATATTATATATATTTTTTATTGTACAAAAACCTACCTGTGCACAAAAGTACAACTTTACAAGACTTTTTGGCTTGTTCAACATCTCCAGCTCCTAAAGCAGTTCCAATCCTGACATTGGCAGCAGTGCCAAAACCAACAGGAAGCTGTAGATGGATATATAATGTAAAAAGAAATTTAGCCAGGACATTATTGTGAAGATCATTTTGTATTACTATGGTGGATTACAGCAAAGTCAGACATTACAGCTAATATCTAAATTGACATTATACTTAAAATAAATTTAAAATATTTTTTTTAATTAATATTTAATTTATCCTAATAATTAAAACCAATGTAACTATTTGTAACATTATTATTGTCATCTATTTAAAAATGTCAATAAATTAGACACTGTCTGTCCCTCAGAACAACTCACAATCATTTCTACTATAGTTTAAAATAAATAGCACTATTTTTTTTTATGAAAGGAGGATGCTGTAAATGTCACTAGCTGTTTGTGAACAATTTGTACAATTCAACTTAAAAACTGCATACATTTTTATTTGAATGAATCACCAACATATAAAAGCCTAAAATTGACTTTATACCCTTAAACTTTATGCATTTCTACATGGACCCATCCTTGTAAACAGGGTATCCTAAACCCTTTTTAGGCTATATTTCTATTTTTCCAAAGCATAAAGCTAAATTTAAATTTGCTTTACTTTGAGACATTTGACTCAAGAACAACATTTTAGCCAAACTACATAGATCAAATACCTATTTCACTGTTTACTAAAACACAATATAAATGGGGCAGATTTGTTTGTCTAGCAAGGATAGAGATTTGATTTTTCTCTGCTGCAAATAAGTTACACTTACATGTATTGTCTCTGTGCCAGCTTGTGGATAGTGGAAGAAGAAGCAGACTCAAACCCCAGTTCTACTTCTATCAACCAGTTTCTTATTAGCACATCAACACTTAAGCACAACTGATTGTCTGTTTTAAAATCTTTTCCTAGTCTTAGCTGACCAGATCTCTCCTAGTCACAAAGCTGATATTAGGTCAAATGTAGGTAGTTGGTACTCTTGCAATAATATAAACAATGTATTCATAAATTTAGAGATGCAATAATTGGTGTAATTTATATTTGCATGTTTAGCTCTAAAGCAACAATGTTTCCTTAAGTAGGTGAATGGTGTAAAATATATTGTAAAGCGACCTTCATACCATTATTGCCATTGCTATCATCTCCATCATAATGGCTTGTCCTCCCAGCTGCACAACACTAATAAGTCCTAAAATAAATAAAATGAAGGTGTCAGTAAATGACCAGCTGTCTTTACGTGTCTTTTTCAATAACTGAACCAAAAATAACCATGCGATTCAAATAATAAGAAAGACCAGCAGTGGTTTGTGATGATTTTTCCAGGCAAAAACTGTTTTGTTTTTGTGTCAAAGTACTACCTCTGCACCATGATTCTTTAAAAATGAAGATCAGTAATTTTACAACTTTACATTATTATATTAGGCTTCAATCAAAAGACTTAGCTTTGACCTGAGAGATTAATGAGCTCACATAATAACGTTATCCATCAGGAAGCATTTCTTCAATCTCCAATCTTACACTGTAGCTTTCAGGCAGCTCAAAGCTAAGAGCAGGGAACTAATTGTGTGAACCATGTACACACAGCCATGGCCAAGCTTTCCTGTGGAGTAGGCTACAAGTATGCTGTTGCTGGGTATAATGTTATTTGGGTTGAAAAAAAAATCTAGCATATGACTATGTATGTGGTTATCATGAAACTTTTTACCAGCTTGATGGTAACAATCATGACTCTGTTAGGACCACACAGATGTACTGGAAACTTTTTAGCTTGAGAGAAACACAACCACTTGGCCTTTTCTTGGAAAGTGGGCCAAAATAAGCAAATGTAGGTAAGTTTACAGGATGTGGCTCCTAAGCAAATCTTTTAGGAGCTCTTGGCTGCTCCACTCTCTGTTTTAATAAAAAAAAGGTTCTTTCTATACCTTAACACATAGGTTGAGCCCCCTCTAATATAATCTTAATAAATCAAAATTGGTAAGTAGAGGAAAGAAAGAAGTTTGAGGCTCCAGGGTTCAATGCATACATAATTATCGATTCAAATTTATCAAATTGTATGCCAACTCTTGTTAACATTCACAAGGTTGGGATATTCATTCTAGACATTGATTTACTATCATACAGTTATGGATAAAAGCAGAATGAGAGACTTATTTAGGTCACGTATGTCCCGATGCATTTCACCAAGTATTGGCTTGTTCAGGGGTTATTTATTGCAAAAGCTGTATGATTTCTATGTAAAGTAAACAAAATAGAACAACATATAAAAGTTTATATCTTGAGTATAGTCAGCAAATTACTATTTCTACAGCATATCAATGTGTTTAGTAGCAAATCTGCATCTAATAATGAAACAGCATATCAATCAAGAATATCAGAAATAATAAACATAATCATATTTTAGAGATTTTTTAACATATGTTGTGGGCCATGACTCAATCTAAGATATAATTCAAAATAGGCTAATTGGTATATTTCATATCTGATAATAATGTGTTGTTCACGCAATGGTATTTTACCATATTATAAAGTAGTGTCCATACATAAAATTTATAAATTGGTGAAATACCATCATGTGAACAACACAATAATATCAGATATGAAATATACTAATTAGCCTGTTTTGAATTAAATCTTAGATAGAGTCATTACCCACAACATATGTTATATATACTCTGTGAAACGCGTCAGGAAATCCATGATCTAAATAGATCTCTCATTCTGCTCGTATCCATAACTGTATCATAGTAAATCAATGTCTAGAATGAATTTATAATGTCTAGAGTGAATGTTAACAAGAGATACAATTTGATAAATTTGTATCGATAATTATGTATGGATCAAGAATGTACAAATACTAGTACATCATTAATTTTTTGCATTGAACCCTCAAGCCTCAAACATCTTTCTTTCTTCTACTTACCAATTTTGATTTGCTCTACTCTCTGCTCTACTCTGTACTCTACATCATATTATGTGAACTTCAATGCTACACTGTATGCAGTACTATACATTACATATGCATAAATGCTCCACACTGTACTCTGTAAAAATGCTACATACTGGTCAACATATTACTGTACACTGCTTTATAGGTAACACACTGCTGACTGCTTCACTATACACAGTATTGCATGCTAGATACTACTAACTGAGTGCTCTATTGTGTTCAGTGTCTGAGGCATATGGAGAAAATTTGAGCTACATACGGTAATACCAGGGGTAAATGGGGCCCACCAATGATGGGCGGATTTCTTATGCTAAGAGAAAGTGATCTGCCTCCAATGTTTACTCTGTGCTTTGTGTGAACTTTGTGCACAAAGTACAGTGTGCATTGCAGCCATGACACTAAGTGTAACACTACTACCTGTAGGTTGGGCTGGGGTGAATGCATGTGGCACAGCACAGCTGTTCTGATCAGCATACCTGTCTCACAGTCTTCACCCAAGACCATATAACAACCCTTTTGACACACTGCTCATCACACTATCACAGTCACCTCTAGGAAGCTGCAGATTATCTGGTAAGAGTAAAATTGCAAAGCAGGCAGTGTTTTATCCACCCATGCATAATTGGTGCTAAAGGAGGAGACAGAAGCATAGTTTGGGTAGTTTTAAAAACAGAAAAGGAGACACATTTGTCCTGATTTATCAAAGCTCTCCAAGACTAGAGAGGATACACTTTCATCAGTGAAGTTGGTTGATCCAGCAAACTAGGAATGGAACTGGTCCACGATTGAAAACGTCTGCTAACAAATTGCAAATGGCTTAAAAATACATTTCAGGTTTGCTGGATCACCCTGGTTCACTGATAAAAGTGTATCTTCTGCAGTCTTGTAGAGCTTTAATGAATCAGGCCCATTATCAGAAAATGCAACTGAGGTCATAATAAGGACATAATTAACATACTAGCCCAAACATTTAATCAGCAAAGGGACAAACAAGTTTAGCAACTGAAGTGAGTTTTCCAAATTGACCTATGTAAGAAGCTGGACCAAACAAGACACACAATAATGACCTGTTGTTTAAGTCCTTGAAGGTGGATTTACCTGAACCCAAAAACATACAGTGTCACAAAGCTGATGAAAAGTATTCATAGAATGCAGAAACCAACCCGCTAAAAAGCCTCCAATTTCAAAGCTCCACCATTCTATGCAAAGCATCAGCATGCTGGGAATAGCAAGATGTAGGAATATATCCCATTCCTGAAGGCAGTCTTTGGACCATCCTGAGAAGAGAATATTTTCCAAAACAACATGAGCAAGTATAAATGAATATCTGTAAAAGCTAATACAAAAATAAAATATAATATATTATAAAATAAAAAGAGAATATTATAAATACAGTAACATTGATAGGTATGAAATGTATTAATCCAATATTTGCCAAATATGTAATCCTTAAATAAACTTGTGCTTTCCAATGCAGAAAAGCTAATCTTTTGTTTCCCCACCATTTTTATGGCTGCCAGGAGTGAGGACAGTAAACTTTGTGTAACCTCCAAGTCATAATTTGGCATTTTAGGCTGAGGTTTCAATATCTTGAATTAACAGGTATTTTTCTTCACTTTCATGGGGTAAACAAAGTGACATGGGAGTTAGGAGAAGATGTATATGTGGTGCTAGCAGATTCATTATTACAGTGAACCTGGTGCTTTGTCTGCAAGTACAAAGCACAGGTTTGCTATAAAGGAAAACTATAATTCCTTTAGTCCAAATTTATTTTATTATGTTTCAATATGTTTTAACATTTTCAAGTACTAACCATTTTATATAATATTATTTTCATTACTTACAAAATATTTATTGTTAAATTACACCTAGCAGGCCAATGTTTTTATCGTTCCACTATTCAGGCTGTGTTTTTCTCTTGGCACCTGGCAGCCAAGGGTAGTAGTGGGGGAGTACAGGAAAAGCTGATACATGAAGGTTCAATAATAACTGAATTTAGTAAACATTTGGACTTTTTCAATTTTTTTACGTAAATAACTGTAACCATGTAACATACCTCCCCATGTGTCCACGTGCACTTTTCTACCAACTATGTACATAAAAATTGTAAGTGACATTGCCCACTGGGAAATAGTGTTTGCCCAGGCTGAACCTCTGAAAAAATGAAATGTACAATTAACTTAAATGGTATTTTCTTATGCATATATTAGGCAAAGGACTAAATACAAGAAGACACTGGTTAAAAAAATATTACTAACATGATTCAAAGCATGCCTTCGGGATAAGAGCAAGCAGGTACGTCTGAATTACATTAGGCTTGTTCCAACAACTTAAGTTAAAAAGCTGCCAAATTCAGCACATCATACACACAAATATAGTGCATGTTCCAAGGTGTTCTGCAAAGCAACAAACAGATATGTGGCTAGCAGTGTGTCAGTAAGGTGTATTTTATTTGCCCTTAGCAGTAAATTGCCACCAGTGCATGGCCTTTCTGCATGGTGCATTTAATGCAATACTCTAATAGAACAAGCCCTTACTCATCTTGTCCTCCTTATGGCATTTGATTTAGGTACACCTACACCAAAACATCCCAAATTGCATAAATGTGTTAAAACTTTGCTTTATTAGTATTCTATAAATAATATTGTAAGACATACGAAATATTGTTTTTTTCACTACCCTACACCCTATACCCATAATGAGAAAATCATGAAGGCTGCTAGAGCAAAAATGCTATTTGTCTGGCTGTTATTATCATGCTCTAAAACAGTATGGTTTATCTAATTTTATTGTTCTTCAAACATAATCTAAAGTTTTGAAACTACAGTAATAGGTCAGTTTTATATAGGTCAGGACTAGTTCTAAGGGACAGGAACTAGCATTTACAGAGAGGTGTAAGGTTTAGGTTAAGCTTTGCCACCAGTTGTCTGTCAATTTATCTATTTATCTATCTATTTTATCCAGGTTGTTCTCAGTATAACAATGAAAAATAAATGAAAATAAATCTGGCATACTTACTCTACTCCCATCCTAAAGACAAACAAGAAAATAGCATTGACTACAGCATTGATGATGTTTACTGCTACACCAATGAAAAACTGGGGCCATATAATACCCTGGAAAGGAAAACATAATCTATGTTATACTTATAAACTAAAAACATATAAGTATATTTAATGCAAACCAAGAGAAATTTTAAGAAAGCCACAAATTGCTATTTGTGGAACTATATAAATAAACTGCAGATTGTAATATCAATATTGGTCAGCCATTGCTATATACGCCACACCATATTTTACTGAAAATGGCAGCTGAACTCTTTATTGATTAAATAGAAATCACATCTGCATCACATGCATGCATCTATGTACCACTTCCAGGTTTACCTGAAGGTGAAATACAAGCAACCATATTACTAACCAATTTATTTATCTTTAAATCCAAATTATGTTCCAATATTTTAGGAGTATTAAGGATTGTGTCATACTTTTTGTTTGAAAAATTAAATGAATAAAATTAGGGTTCTATTTTTAAAGCAGTGAAACATTCCCTGGTGGAGAATCTTTCATGCTCTTGTATTTCAATGGTGGTGATTGATTCTTCACCGGGGAATGTTAAATTCACTGCTTTAAAAATCGACCAATCAAAAAAAAAAAAAAATCTGATTATTTGTAAACAAACTATGTATCATGACTTTTAATATGTAAAGAAATAAGTTTTTATGGTCCTAGAAAGACTCCATTCACTGGGCAAAAAGGTGAATTTGGGAATAGTTTTCCTTTAAACACTCAAGGGGACAGAGAGTGGAAAATAAATGAAACTGTTATTAAATGAAAAACAACAACCAAAAGTGGTAAAAAAATAAAATGGTTCCATCTTAAACTGTTAGGTGTGGATTGTGGATTTAACTATATATGTCATTTACCTGATTTTGTAAATATCTTGTTTGGAGCTGTTGAAGAAATACTGCCTGTGGTAAAAAATAAAAAACATAAAGTATGTAATAATGTGAAATAAAGCACATAAATAGTAGAAATTAACACATTCAGTCTTTAGGGCTTAAAGCGGAACTAAACCGGGAAGCGTTGGGCACCACCATCATGGATCTTCTCTTCCTTCTTCCTTCTTCCACAGTCTTCTTGGCATGTCACCTGATCGCGCACTGCACAGGTGCAAAATTGGGTGGCATAGCCCGTTGTAAAGGGGAGAAAAAAAAATATCCGTTCTCACTGCGCTTGCGTGATATCGGCATCTCCTTCCAGAAACCTCCCTGGCGATATGAATACTAAGGATTTTTAAATGTAAAGGCGGTACACTTAAAAATCATCATTATTTTAAATTTCCCGCCTAGTCCTGTCTACCATCTCCACGGTCCTGCCTCCCAGCCACGCACTTGCGAGCAGATGTCTGGCAGCATCTGCTTCCCCTGGCCTCGCCTCCCCAACGTTCACACACCGGGGAAGCAGATGCCGGGCATTGCTGGAGGACGCCGCGGACATCGCTGGAGGACACTGCTGGAACGTGGGAACCAGGTAGGAGTTTTAAACTCCCTGGCAATTTCATCCTGAGTGTGGCTCGGTGTTACTGCTTTTGGTATGGAAAATCCATCCTGATCCACACTGGGGAATACCACAAGGGAGGTTAATAGAAAAAATGTCCCTTCTGCACATGCCCAAGAAGGAGCACACAGAGCCTCCAGGGATGCGTGACGTAGGTATCCCAGGAGGCTCTGCACCGAGGTGATCAAGACTGAAAGGTAAGGTGCTGCACCCTTTTTTTTTAAAGAGTGTTGCACTTAAAAAAATAAATACCCCTTTGCTTTTACATATAAGCGTTGTCGACCCTTTTATGTAAAAGGGAAAATGTTAAGTTTAGGTACGCTTTAACTGCATGGTTAAAAAAATCCCTTGCAAAGGGGCTTTAAAGCCTAACTAAATGATGGAGTAAAAAAACTTCCACCTGACTTCCTGTTCCAGCTATAGTGATCCATGGGACAAAAAGTTAGGGGATAAATCTCCAACAAAATCACAATGGGCTCTCTATTTAAAAAACAGGAAATTCGACATTTCCTTCTGGGAATTAATTACTAACTTTTGACCATCCCTCTTGGTATGCTTCTTTTCAATTCCAGAGAGAACCCTTTTACAGGGCCCTGTCCCTCCAATCCAAAGAAGGTGAAGCCTAAAGATTGCTATCAGAGTTTGCCTTGTTCAATTTTGGGGGTTAGTTGGGCCTAAAAATTTGCAGTAAAAAAAAAAATTTATGCTGTAACATTCAACATCATTAAAGACGTGTTGAAACCACAAAGCATTTACCACAGTCCCAATGGATTGTAATATTGTAAACAGGAAGTATTTTTTTTAGCACAATAGATAACATCAATAGACCTAAAAAGAAGAACGAAATATGAAGAAAAAATACTAAAACAAATAATTAGAAAATGTGAAAATATCAAATCGGGATCCATGTACAAGTCCCAGGATAGAGAACAGAAGTAAACACAACTTACAGGTAGAGCTGGTAAAAAGATCATCACATATTTCTGTGTTAACCTAAAAAAAAGAATGCATATGTATATATGAATAAAGTACCTATTGTATCATTTGTATTCTATAAAATTTAAATGTATGCTAATAACTTTTTTTGTATCTATTTAGTGTGCAGCTGTATGCAGAACAAATGTTAGGAATAAAAGTACTTAAAATTTAGTGATTCTCATTGGTGGAGTCAAATCCAGCAAGCAACTGAAAATACCAAAAACTCAAAGACAAGAAAGCATGCAATTTTAAGCCTATATGTAAAGATTGTACACCCATGTCTAAAATATACATGTTTTAGGTGCATAGTTTTTTTAGTTACCATCTGAAATTTCCAGTTACTAATTACTTTGTACAAAATCTAATTTATTTAATTGTGGAGTTGTAGTAAATATATTTTGATTTACCTTAAATCAGAGATCAAGTTTATTATTTAACTTATTTTTGTAGACAATAGGGAATATTATGAAATTAAGGTGTTTTTTTGAAATATCTGTGATTCATCTAAACCTATCTGTTTAAGCACACAGACCCCAAAATACAAATTGTGTTTTCTCTCTATTTAGTTTTTTTCTAATTGTATCTACAAAATACCTTTACAGCATCTAGCAAGGCAAAAAAACAGGTAGGAAAATAATATCATACTTCAGTTAACTTTGGACAACTTGAGTACTTTTTTCTATAGTGGGGCTGAAAGTTTTTTTAGAAAACAAACATGATTAATAAAACAGTTTATCAGGCCCTGTGGCACCAGGTTCAAAGTTGCTAGCAGTGGTTGTTCAACTGTAACAGTGAGTGGTTGTTTGAGGACACAAATAGATCCACCTCCAGGACAAACTGCAAGATTTTTTGGTATTCTAGTGAGAGATTAGAATATGTAAGAAAGCATCTCCTGAATCTCCACAAAGAAGCCAATTTCCTGGCCGAACAAACTGTCGTATAGTTTGTAGGGAGTTCTTCTATGTTCTTCTGTGCGCCATTGCAGTATAAAACACGGTTAATTTTGCTATTCTGCCCAGCGATGTCATTTGCAGCAGCCAGTAGAACTAAGATAGCAGCAGCCCCTGCTTCCCTTTAGCCGTGCAGCCTGATGTATCGGCATCCCCAGCACCACACTGTGGGACTGAGCACAGCTGAAGGATATTTTAGAGGCAAATTTGCTCCTGACTCAGTCTTGCACTGCTATTGGCTGCTGGGACTTCTGCCTCCCTGCTCCCAGTCACCAGTGCTTGTTGTAGCGTTGAGCTGGGCTAATCTGTGTTTTAGAGTTTCTTAGTTGATTTACTGTTGCTGACTTTGCCTGTTTCTGTGGCAAAGTCTGTCCCTGCGAGTTTATGCCGCCTGGACCGACCTTTTGCCTGTGACCCTGACTCTGAATGTGTTTGTCCCTGTGTACTTCATCTGGACTTGTCTATTAGAATCTTGGTACTTGGTAGTACGCATCTATTGGCACCTGGTCTGCTGCCAGCCCATCTCCAAACACCATCCTTTGCGCACTCCTGGGGGCAACCGAGTGTTTGGAGATGCAACTAGTCTCCCGAGGAGTGAGTCTTCTGTAACACTGCCTTCCTCCCTGCATTCCTTGCATTCTAAGTCCACGGCTTTCTCCTCTGACAGCTGAAGGGGGTGGGGAGGAAGGTGGTGTTACAGAAGCCTCACTGCCTTCCTCCCCGTCCCTTTCAGTTGTCAGCGGAAAAAGCCGAACTTAGATTTAGAATGCAAGGTATGCAGGGAGGAAGGCAGTGTTACAGAAGCTTTACTGCCTTCCTCCCCACCTTTC
>NC_092858.1:83577288-83580971 GCF_032062135.1 Pyxicephalus adspersus | reverse complement strand
GGTGACAACTTAGTCCAACCTCTGCCTATTTGATATGTTGATCACTGGCATCCAGTCTCTCATCCTCTTTCTATGCATGAAAATGGCACACATTCTTGAGTACTACTTCTTCCGTTGAACATCAACAATTGCTTGCTTGATCTTTGTAGGTATGAATCTTAGGCAAATGGAGCTTGCAGTTTTTAATGGTGACCTATTTTTTTAAACACAATTGTTACCAAGGAAATGAAAGAAAGGACTGCAGGAGAGAATGAGGGAGGAAGACTCCATGATGTCACATGACTAGCCAGAGGAAAGAAAAAAACTGGTAGGAGTGGATAAAAACTTGAGTTTTTTAAATTTAGTACATTCAATAACGGCTTTATACATGCTAAGGTGGGAGGAAAAAAAGAAATAACACTAACCTGGCAATATCTGGGTTCTGTTTGCACAGTAGTAAGAGCTGTTCTGTATTAATAAGTATTGCCCAGCAAGGGAAGCAACACAGCATAAGAATAAGAATTCCTCTCTGCAGAATTATTCCCACTCTTTTTAAATTCCTGCTGCCAAATGTCTGAAACAATAATACCCATACACAGATATAATTATCTCTGTCAATAACACTGTGCTAGGTAGTTAAGAGAAGTAAAAGTTTATGCAAAACTCCAGGAAATCAGCTAAGCACACAGAAATTTATGAACAGTTTTGAAGTCATGTGAGAGGCACACATGGCACTCTCACATGGCACTCTGGAATGTGCACATTAACTAACAAACTAAAGGAATATTAGGATGGCTATTGAAACACGGTATATACTTCATATATTTATGCCTTAGGATTGAAACCCATAAAAGAGTGTGTCTCTTTACAAAAAAAGTGGTTAATGCTACTGGACTTAAGTTTCTTTTTGGGCTGCATATCCACCTCTTTGTTGGGTTCCAGATCCAGGATTGGGTCTCTCTTTTTTCTATTCTTTGAAACCATAAAACCAGAGGGGTTTCCTGTGTATTATATGTGACATTTCCCCTGAAGAAGCAGACCCGTCCTCCGAAACGCATCAGTAATTCCAAATATTACCTAAATACTACTATCACCAGGATTCTGACCCCATTGTTGATATTGTTATGGTGCTTTAATTTTTGTTTTGGTGTTGATATTTTGTTGTATTTGTTTTGTCATTTCACGTGTATCAAGTTGCTGCCATATTAGGGCTTAATTTTATTATTTATTGCAAAATAAACTTTTTGATATTTTATGAATATTATTGTGTCACACAAGTCCCTGTTTTTTTTTCTGAAAGTCTTCTTTTTTTGGGTATACTGTTGTAAACCATGTTTTTATTTTGTATTTTAGGGAGGTGACAATTACTATCTTGGAGAATTCTGGGGGTTTTCTACTCTTTCTATCGAATTATGTCTATGACTATGTCTATTTTTTTCCAACAGCAACACACACAAAAGGAACTTTTGTTTAAGGTAAGTAAAGGAATACTAAAACATCTGTCAGCTTTTTATTGTCTATTGCCCTATTGCAGACCTTCTCTCATTTCCTGTTTGGTAAAAGTTTGTTCCTAGAACATAAATTAAAGGTAAATCTCTTTAACTGAGCCCTGCATCATGGAGAAACCTGATAGGAGTTTTAACTCACATAACACATAATTTCACATATGAAGTGTGTTCTCCACATGTGACAAAAAAAGGGTATTTAATACAATTTAAAATGTAGTATTTTTGCATTGCAACCTAAATATGTCCTCATCAAAGCGAAAGTTATTAAAAAGAAAGAAAGAATAAGACTTGGCAAAGAGTTCACAGCAGACCTAAAATGGGACATAACACAAGGCAAAGAGTATGTACTAATGGAAATCCTCCTTCACATGTGCCTAATAATGCCTGACAGCCCTGACAAAGAGACGTAAAAAATTAAAAAATGCTTTACACACAGGATTAGAAACCCTGACATTCTAATATGAGACTAAGGAATCACAGAATGTATTAGACAATATGTAAAAATAAGCATATGAAACATACCTGGGACATTAGTGTATCACATGCAGCACTCATTCCATAACCAATTGATATGCCAGTTATATTTACAACCTATAACAATAAAAATAGATGTGAACCATAAAGAGTGCAAACAATGATTATACAAATATAATAGAGATCTAACAATAAAACTGTTAACCATAAGCATAAAAAATTATTCTCATATATTATACTGTAAATATTAGTTCTGCCACTAGGCTACTATTCTAGTTCTAGTGGAATTACAAGAATATGGTATCATTTCCTATCTCTGTGTTTCTGTTGTTTAATCATGGAGGCTTAGCATTATACTTCCCCCACCTCCAGGATTGTAAGCTCTTTGGGGCAGGTTCCTCTCCTCGTCCTATGTCACTGTCTATATCTGTCTTTTGCAATTTTGTCTATATCTGTCTCATTTGCAATACCTATTGAATGTACAGCGCTTTGTAATATGTTGGTGCTAAATGAATACTGTTTAACAATAAATAACAATAGTCTGCATGAGGCAAGATGCTGCAATGTTTAATAATCTATATATATTACACTGCAGCCACCTCCCACCAACCGTTATCTTCCGCAAATGCACAGAAAAGCACAGGAACAAAGTGATATTATCACGGGGCAAAACAGGGTATGTGATAAAAACTAAAGAAAGGATTTATACAAACATATTCTAAGCAGGTTGATAAAGTGGCAAATTTATTTTCATTGTCTGGTGTGTGTTAGTGACAGTGTATATATGTGTAGGTATTGTTACACAATCTGGAACCCTAGATTCTTAACGTTACACACTGCTGACCCCTGCACTCTGAGACACACTTATGTCCTCAGATTCCTATGTTCTGTAGTCTTGATCCCTGCATTCTACATAACACACTCCCTTGTACTATATATGTTACATAGTCTTTTCCTCTGCATTCTGAATGCTAATCTTTAGATTTCTTTTTACATAAACATAAAAAAGATTTGTACCAAAGAACTTAAGAAAGAACTTAGGCTATGTACACACGTGCAATAAATGTTGTTGGAAAGGCTCCTTCACAATCCTTTCCAGCAACAAACGACTACACGATGCATGAATGCGTGCTGCACATACAGCACCATTGGGATCTATGGAGAGGGGAGGGGGAGAGCGATGGAGCGGCACCTTGCTGCACTCTTTTCCCCTTCACTTACATTACAATTGTTTGTCGTCCATCGTCCGTGGACCTGCCAAGACGGTTATTCGCACGATGGGTGACGAGAACTGTACACATGCAAGATTCTTGTCCGATATCAGCCCTGAGTCGATTATGAGACGAGAACCATTGCACATGTGTAGCTAGCCTTAGACTATGAAGTGTGTTAAAATGTTATCACTTAATTAAAACACATTACCTGGAAGAAAAAGTAAATGGTATAAAAACAAATCAATACTTACAGCTACAGCAAGCGTAACAGAATCCAATTCAATTTTTCCTAAATGGCCACAGAATACGGAACTCACAATCAATATAAACAGTGACATCATTTGAGCTAAGAACTGAAATAAAATACAAATTTACATTAAGCTAGGATTAGAATTTCCCTATTATTCACATTTTCAATATCATGTTTTATAATATTCATAATATACAAATTACAATGAATTGATATAGTCATAACAGAACAGTGGAAGCAAAGGTGACCAAATCTGTC
>NC_092858.1:83562179-83577074 GCF_032062135.1 Pyxicephalus adspersus | reverse complement strand
TATACACTGTTTGTCTTAATATAGTAAGGAGTTCTCGTTCTTCAGGGACGTAGTCCATACCAACCAAACAAAAGTAATACAAGATGGATTATTTTTGCCTTCTATAGTTGTCTCATAGTAGCCTTTATATTTTAGAGAAACCTAAAACAGATATATATGGTTTTGTCAAATATAGTGTAGAAAACAGATTAATATGCAAAATTATCACAATAATTATTTCATAAAAATATACACATATCAGTTTTGACCTAATAAATGGTCTCAGTGGTTTTACTTTTGGAGAAAAGAGATGGTGCCATAATGTTTGAACAACAAAGCCTGGGACATCTGTGAGCAAACAATTTATATTTTTGAATAACTTAACGTCAGTGTTTTATCAGCTAGGCCCACCATGCATGCTGCCTATTGTAATACAGAATGTTTTTCACCAGTGTAATTTGTTTCTGGTAAAATTTCTAAATGACATAAGAAAAAAACTATTGTACATGTAATTTTATTGTTAATGGCTTATTAGCACTGCAATGCTTGTATATACAAACACTGATGGGGAGCAGTTGCAGCTTCAAAGAAAACAAATGAATTATTCATAAAACAGTATTTGAAGGTGTTACAAAATGTAGTTTATTTATTTATTTTTTATTTACAAAAGATTAAAAATTGTTGTCTCCCACTAATAACCAGACCCTTTCACAGGCTTGGGACCTCTGCAACCTAGGTTGTTTAGGAAGGAAGGGGGTTTTTATCCCCACAATGTGACCTCAGTGTTTTATTACATCATCACTGTAATTGACATTCCTAGCATTACTGTGCCTGGCCTGTTCAAATCTGATTTTCAAGGACTTGATCCTTTTTAACTTTTTAAACCTTTGTAAACGAAAACATTTATCTTTTGTTAATTGTATTAAATGTTTTCGTTATTTTCCTGTACTTATTTGGTGTGATAACATTTTATTTTCTGTAACAACAATGCTTAATTCTTGGTTTTGAATAAAGAATTAAAAAAATTTAATTTTCAGTCTTTATTAAATTTAAAATTTAGTTTTTAATGGACAAATTATTTTTTTTTACTTTATTTATTGAAGTTTTCTGTTTCTGTTGCAGCTTTCTGTTGAATGAGTACTGCTATCAAAATTGTGACAACGTGAACGTTAAATAAAACTAAAATGTGATTATTTCTCAGTATTAATATTAATCTGTTAGGACAAGCTACATACATAAATGTTATTTTTTTAAATAGCATAGCATATAAGTGTCCAGATGTTTAAGAAACTAAAGTTCATTTTTATGTATAACATTGTGTTTTTTGATGAAGGGAATTTTTTGTTTCTGGAATTAAGTTTGTCCTTTCTGTCATGGAGCGAAAGCTCATGGAGTGGGGTTACGCCTCCCCGCATATCTCCGTTATGTTAAACGGGGATGCTGTGCTGTGACCGGTCTGTGACTGGAGTCTGGGCGGCGGATGGGTCTGCCCTCCTCCTCTGCTCTGGATGACGTGGGCTGGAGAGGCGGCACAACTGACACCGGCCCCCTAGCCCTACGTCATCAAGCCATCCTCGGGATTCTCCCCTGACGCCTGCAGCTTAAACGTGCGGCATGGGGGAGGTCCTGGGAACACCATCCTTTAAATGGAGTGGTATATATTGCTCAACACATGATTCCCAACTATTCTTACGGCTTATGAAAAAGATTTTTTCATTTTTTAAGATATATTTATATCTTATACTTACTTTCAGATTTTCAACTTGTTCTAATAAATACCTGTTATAACACTGCACCTTGTGCTGGGAGATATCATCGCTCTAAACACTGTTTGGAGTAATTTACGCCTTCCTAACCTCTGCAGTAAGCATAACCTAACGTTCTACAGGACAGGATGTAAGTCTTAACATAGTAGTATGATACTAATGAACCTCCATGAACCTATATCTGATTAACATTTTCTAAAAATGAAAAAGATCTTCTGAACAAATTTAGGAATATTGATTGGTTTATATATAGCTTATTCCTATATTGACATACAATGTATTGGTTGTAATTAGTGAAATATCCAACACTGGTCTAATATTAGGTTATACATGTGTAGCACATTTGACTAATAAATAAACTTTTAATCATCTACATACAAATACCACAACTGCCAAACACATGTTGTCAAACTATCACCCCCGAGGAAGCTGAATTGGGTGAAACGCGTCGGGTAGAACAATCAATATGAATTTATGGTTATAAAACTGTATGGCAAGTAAATGTATATGTTTGGCTAGATGCTGCATGTCTAGTGCCCCCTAGGGCCAATTTGACACCTGGTGGACCCCAGGATATTATTGTGGTCCAACCTGAATCTGTCAAATCTGTCACATCACATGTTGTATTTTGTGCCCTTTGAGGCCTAATTTGTATTATTTGAGCCACAAGAGAGCATTGTGGCAGATGCTGAACCTGTCTATGTTTTGTATTTTTATCTTTTACTGTACACCAATACAGTTTTTGTGCCGAAAACCCTGCTTTCCTTTCCTTTCTCTGGTATTAGCGTCAGTATAGTTCCAATTTTATGATAATCATTATTGTCAATGTACTTTTTAAGCTTTAGAAAGCAAAACATTCCTATTCATAGCTTTATTTACAGTATGTGAGGGATCTAAATATGCTCATTTCTGACACAGATTATGTTTTCTGCTTATTGGTATTGTATCATTTATATTCTCTAGTGTTCTCTTCTGTTGTAAGGTAAGTGTAGCTATATCCAAATTATTGTCCTTGTAAACATTGCATTGCATTGAAATCAAAACATCTTTTTTGTGTTATGGTTGATATTTTATTTAGGTAGATTTGTAACATCATTCAGAATTCAAAATATTTATCAAACAAATGTTTTATTATAAATTTGGTTACCAAAAAGTGGATATTACATTAAAAACTTTAAGTGGACTACAAGGATTTAAATTGATTGTACTTTCTATTGTGATATCAACTGAAAATAACAACACGAGAAAGTTGCATAGTGTATGCCTTAGCTCTCATTTCATTCATTCATTCTTAAAGACAACATTTTGAAATATGCACCTCTTTCTTCCCATCTAAGCAGCAGATAAATTTTGTTGAAATAATTTCTTACCACAGGTATAGCCAACCCAAGCAGTTTCTTTGCTTCAAAACAGAATCCATAAGGTACCAATTGACGAAACAGTTTCCTAATTCCATGAGGTTTGCCTGATATAGGAGATGTCTCCTTAGCTTCCTTCTGATGTCTGGTCATTGTTTTTTGAAGACTCTCACTGGTAGATGTAGTGCTTTGAAAGACTCCTATACTAGATAATGCAGTGAAAGGTCCATTGTGCACTCCAGCACTAAGCATTTGACCAGGCTTAGCCTGGAGAGGTCAAATGTTAGAGATTTAATTTCTACTTGTTTTATGGACACCACTCAAAGGGAGGAGAACATACTGTAACATGATCTGCAGGAAAAGCCAACTTTTGATCTACTAAGGAAAAAAAGAGAAAGCAATTGGTGACTGGGAAACTATATTAAAAAAAAAAAACTATATTTCAACTAAATCTAGGTATGTCTTTATTGTTGAAAAATTATTTTTTTTTATTTAAAGGTTGATATTAGACTATTTTGACGGGATGTTTCTTGACTATATACAGCAAAATGAATTACCAGCCAAAACTGTACTAGCAGTAAATCAGTGTTTGCTAATGTTATTTTATGGCTATACAAATACAAACATGACCATGGACTTTGTACAGAGCTGCATAAAATGTCAGCGCTATATATAAATTTTGTGTAATAATAATAATAATAATAATAATAAAAATATACAAAGAATTGGACTTCAGCTATTGCAAAGGTGCAGGTGGCAACAGGGCAATATAAATCTCAAGAAGACCAATCTATAGATACAGAGAATAATATAGGGGGGGAGGCAAAATTGACACTTTTTTACGCAGCAGTATAAAGGCGAACTACTAGACCAATTTTTTACCTCCACTTTTTTAAACAAGTTAAAATAATTTATTTGAAATTGCAATTCAGTACAATAGATGAATTTGGCAAATGTAGCTGCAGAAGCACTGTCAATGTAAACTACTATCCAGATAGGAAGATTACTATACCCCGGTATATATACCGGTTAGGTAAGCAATATCAGGTGTCAAATAAACATTCAAAGTATGCACAAAATTAAAGATCAAAGTTTAAGTGATCCCTCTGGTATCAGAGAGGCATTGGATGTTTCAAACTGCCAGCAATAATTCTGAATTGTGATAGAAAAAAAGACAAAAAAAACAAAATTCACCAATTACTGCCACTACTTTTATCTGACTAGATATCCTGAATCCCAATGTAGAAATGTTTGGACAGCTCAAAGAACAAATAGATATCTTATATTATTTGTATATATTTTACCTTAAGCTATTCTTACATCTAATCTGTTCATCACTGCCTGAAAACTTAGATCATACTAGGCAAACTTGTTTTACAAAAATCTGTTCACTAAACTTATCCTAAGGCAGTTTACTTTATCTGTGAAGTTAATGTTACATTTTTAGTTTTAGGTAATAATATTTTTTTCTTTCTTATTTAATTGATTTCCTCTCTTATCTCTCGTCTTTTTTCTTTTTCTCTTTTATCATGATATGAATGAAAGAAGATTGGGCCGTACATATGGCAAATTTTCACCACAATAGAAAAGAGTTTAGTGTCTAAACTAAAGTTATTTTAATTACACAGGTCAACATGTCATTTTCATCAGATATAATTTTATATTGGTAGTATTTTGTGGTGTTTTTAATGTGGATTTTAAATCTGTGTTCAGTTTATCTCTAGCACGTCTAGTTTTTGTGATGCAGCTAATAATATATTGTGTGAAATTAGTTATAAATAGCTTTAACAACAGTTTTCTTTTTATAATGTTAGAGACCACACTAACTGCGATTGATTTCATTTTTCATCATGCCTAGAAATTGCCTTAATGATCCAGACAGTTTCTGTTATGTGTTTGGTTGATTTGCGACGAAAGCACGTCACCAAATTACCCCAGAACTTAAAAAGATAAACATAATTTATTTCATCTGTCCACTTGATGACCAGGATA
This sequence comes from Pyxicephalus adspersus, assembly GCF_032062135.1. Lineage (NCBI taxonomy): Eukaryota > Metazoa > Chordata > Amphibia > Anura > Pyxicephalidae > Pyxicephalus > Pyxicephalus adspersus. The sequence continues at coordinate 83,571,979 of NC_092858.1, read as the reverse complement.
AATCCTGGGCTCCGCATGTCATCTGTACCAGTTGTTCCAATGGACTGCATGACTGGCTAAATTGGCGTAAAGCAGCAATGCCATTTGCAATCCTGATGGTGTGGAGAGAACCACGAGACCATCTAATCGACTGCTATTTTTGCCGCGTAATCAAAATTGGATTCTCAGGTAAAACTAAGCACAAAATTGTGTATCCCAATCTCAATTCTGCAATTAGTCCTGTTCCCCATGATGATTCATTGCCAATTCCGGTACGGCCACATGAGTGACTTACTTTTGTAGAAGGTGATGAGGAATGTGCTGGAGTTGCAGCTAGTTACAACCCCGAATCATCTGATCCTGAATCCTTGGCCGATGAAGATTCAGAACCAGAGACCTTTACACAAGCAGGGCTGAATGATCTCGCTCGTGGTCTAAATCTCTCCAAAGACAAAGCAGAACTTCTTGCTTCAAGGCTTAAACAGAAGCACTTGCTTGCAAAGGATTTAACTGTAACTCATTACAGAAAACGAAATCATATACCTATAAGCCTGGAACAAGCAGTGTCAAGTTTCTGCCTCTGGTTGATCTGCATATATTATTTCTGCCACCCCTCCATATCAAGTTAGGCTTGATGAAGAACCTTGTAAAGGCCATGGGTAAATCAAACTCCATGAGTTTTCAGTACCTGAGAAGTTTCAGTTAATGGAGCACCATTGTATGATGGCTGACTACTGCTAGATGCTGTACCCTGACAAATCAGACAAAGAGTACACAGGAAAATCATATTCTAAGCATTTCTGAAGAAACAATGGTACCTGACTGACACTGTTCAGTAGATCCATACCACAGTTTGCCCTATTTTACTTCACACTGAAGATGTATGAACATTCACTTCAATGGTGCCTACTTTTTAGTACAAAATACATGCATGTACAATGTTAACTGTAATAGTACTCATAACTCAGGAACTGTATGTGTTAGGGGAAAACTGAAAACAATACTGAAACCTGCTTGAAAAACTGATTTAGAACAGTTTGCTGTGGTTTTTGATAATTATCAAAACTAATTTTTTGTTGACCTGTGATTTGTGTACTGAACACATAGGTGTCATTAAAATGTTCAGGTCAACAGCAATCCCAAAGGCCAGTCACAAGATCAGAAAAAGTTACATTGACAAAAGGGTGTAATTTTGAGCAAGCAGTGAAATTTGCCTTTCTTTGAGACTACAAACTAAAGCTTAAAAGGATAAAAAGTGGTTTCCTTGGCCCAAACTAACCCTGGGCCACCTCAGTGCTTATTACCACACATGCACATCCCAATGCGATCTTATTTCTAAAATCATCTGCTGATGGGGTCTGGCTATAAGGAATGATTGCAGTCTGCTCAGTACATTCTGTGGATGTGAATCTTTAGACTGGGAGAACTGTTGACGGCATTTAAATTAGTTGCATACATGTAATATGCACAGGCTCATTCTTGGTCAGTAATTCACTTTAAAGTAGATAGAGATTACACTGCATGCAAAAAAATAAATATTGGCTGCAACTTGGTCTAATGTGTTCTATACTAAATTAAGTGTGCTGAATCCAAATCTGAAGCCCAATTCTGCCTAAGACATCAGGATCTTACGTTAATTACGTGTATAGACGCAGTTAGCTACATTCTATATCTATATATTTACATCTCTATGCATAACTAACTTTTGCCTCATAGTTCCATGACATTACAAAAACTTAGTTTTATGTTGCAACAACATATACAATTACACATAATTCACCTGAGTCCTTGTTCAACACACATGTACACTTCAGAAGTGTTTCAGGCACTTGCTTTTGCATTTGTGGCTCTCCGCTGTCTCCCGTTGTAGAAACCAGAAGTAGTCGCCCATCATGTTGGGGTTGCACGGGCCTTGATATCTTGTTTCCATAACAGAAATGTCCTGGAGGAACCTCTTCCCTTGTTCATCACTCACATCACACAAATTTTGTGGGGAAAAGTCCAGATGGGAATGTAAGAAATACACTTTAAGTGACATTCGGCAGCCAAGTTGATGGTATGCTGTTAGCATTTTGTTCACAAGTTCAGCATGGTTTTTAGCTCTCTGGTTGCCCAGAAAAGTTTTATGCAACTAGCACAAATGAATCCCATGCAGAATGTTCAAGTGGGTTGAGTTTGTCTCTGAATGTGGCATCACGCATCAAATTGCGGATTTAGGGACCAACAAAAATGCCTGCTTTCAGTTAAGCATCTGTTATAACTTTTCCAAACTTGTTCTTTTAAATAATGAAAACCCATACCATCAGGATCCATTAAAACAACAAAGTGTTTCAATAATCCAAGTTTAATATGAAGGGATGGAAGGTAAACTTTCTGTGGATCAATGAGTGATTTATGCTTCACGTTGTACTAGCCAACAGTGTGTTCAGGTCTGGGTGGCCATTCTTTTACTTTGTAATAGTTGTTGTCATCACAACTGTTCCACAGGCACATACATTTTGGAAATCCAAATTGCAGGCCAAGAAGAAGTGCCACCACCTTCAGGTCACCACAAACATTTTACTTGTGTTCTGAATAGTTCATCAATTTGAAAATGACCTCCATGGATTCGTATGTCTCTTTCATTCATTAACATCGACATCATCCTCTGTGTCAGTAACAGATGTAGGAGGGACTGGCACTGGATTCTCTGCATCATGTGGCACTGGTTTCAGAGCAGATTCACAATCAGGATAGACGATTTTTACTCATACAGAAGAACAAGTTCGAGGGATTGTCTTTTGGCTCACGCCAAACCATAGGCACAGCAAAAGGCATCTTATTCCTTTTCCCATTCAACCATTGTGTTAGGCCAATGTAACACATATGAGGTGCCGAACTTTCATCCTGATGTCCAATTTCACATCCAAAGTAATACTTGTAAGCTAATCTCACTCTCTTGGTTGGGTTCTTGCATTGATCACACGAGGTATATTTGCCACAAATGGAGCAAAAATTTTCTGGTTTAATAACACAGCTGCACCTACTCATCTTTAGCTCAAAATAGACTCACTATGGCCTAGCTGTACTATCCAATAAAGTGGTTTCGCACTAGAGACAAGCCCTTGGTCCATCTCGCCTTATATACCTATTTCTGACGTCAGCTCATTGACTTGACATTGCCCTGACATGTTTAGCCGCTGGTTGAACATGCATGCCACCAAGTGACGTGATTCAGCTGAGGCGGCAGCAGGCATAATGGTAGCTTCAACTATTATAATGTTCCCATGTACAAACACATTACCCAATTACTGACCATTTCAACAGACAAAGCACACCTATAACTTAAAATCTGTACATGATAGACAAATTCTGAGTTCAGATTTAGAATCAGCACACTCGATATCATGTAAATCACGTGTTATTCCCAGTAGCAAAATCGTTGTTGTGCAGTGTTACTGGACAGGAATTCAGAAAACAAATCAGCATTAGCAGTTCCAATATTTTTTTTCTTTATGCTAGCAGATTTTTTTTATTATTATTATTATTATTATTTTTATTAATAAACAGGATTTATATGGCACCAAAATATTATGCAGCGCTGTACATTAAATAGGGGTTGCAAATGACAGAGGAATACAGACAGTGACACAGGAGAAGAGGACCCTGACCCTTAACATCCCTAGAATAGAGCCGAAACGTATCTTTATCAACTACATCCCCAACTCAATACCATTTTCTTTTCATTTATGAAACACCTTGCTTATGTGTCCTGTTCTTCTGTCTTTTAGGCCCTTACTACTTCCCACCACTCCCCTCTTGTTGTGTGACACTTCCCCAACCTCCTAGATTGTAAGCTCTTCGGGGCAGGGTCCACTCCTCCTTTTGTGTCACTGTATCTGTCTTTCATTTGCAACCCCTATTTATTGTACAGTGCTGCTTAATAAGTTGCCGCTATAGAAGATTGGGTGAAGATGGAAGTTCCCGGAACTGTGGGGAGCGCAGATATTGGAGTACTAGAGGGGTTCTTTTTCCAGCTAGGTCTGCCATATTGTTCCAACATACTGTTTATATCTGCACATTGTTAAGGCAAAAAACTGGAGATCCACAAGCATTATGTGTGCTAAATTGTGTTTAATTGCAATTTCAAGCTCTGATTTTAGATAGCAGCGAAGATAAAAAAAAGTTGAGTTTACATTCACTTTAATACTTTCTTCGGCAAGAAGACTGGAACAAGCTTGCAGATCAAAAGTTCATGTAGGAGCAAGGCATAGATGCTACGGTAGGTACCAGATGCAGATTGAAGAAATACTACTTTTGAAACATAAATCTATTACATTTCGCAAGTACTCTAAAACACCACTAGAGGGTAGTCATGTTATATTCTTCCAATATGTTTATACATATACATCCGTGCTCAAGACTAGTTTAGTAAAAGCCCATACAAGATTTAATGGTGAAATTAAATTTAGGGACATTGAACAATATGTGACCAGTAAGCTGAAAAGTATTAAAAATTGACAACAGAGTTGTCAGAAGCATCCAGTGAGCACAGTCTGTTGTTCATGTCAGAAGTTTAATCCCCACACATGTAAATGTGAATGCAGGAGCAGCTTGATGCAACCTTAAAGACTTTAAAAGCTATCCAAACTGATTTCAAATGCAAGGTAAATACATTTGATGTGATGTAAATACATTTGCAATGTCCAAATAGATTTTTTAATATGGCCTGGATGTTCTCATTCATAGTTTTCTCCTTTTTGCTCCACCCAGATAAGCATTTCTGGTACAGCCCAACTCCATTGCTAAATCCTTTGGTATTTCATGAAAGCAGAATGATAGCACTAAGAATTTTTTTGGGGATTTTCAAAACTATTTAAAGAACTTGTATGTGTTTAAAAATGCTCTAATTATTATTTTTCTATTTTACCATTTACATTGCCACATACATGTGCTTGCACTTATCTCTGGAAGGAATGCAAGCAGTGTGTTGGCTACATTTTCCTTCAATTTTCATACTACTATATTTTATTAACTCTCATAATGTGCCCAATTTATTAAAGCTCTCTAAGGCTGGAGAAGATACACTTTCATCAGTAAATCTGGCTGATCCAGCAAACCTAGAATGGATTTCCTAAGTCATGTGCTATTTGTTAGTAAATGTTTTCAATCCTGGACCAGATCCATTCCAGGATTGCTGGATTACCAAGCTTCACTGATGAAAGTGTATCCTCTCCAGTCTTGGAGAGCTTCATTAGTCAGGCTAATATTTCCGCAAGAGTGTGTAGCTTGGAACAGCTAATGCTGGCGTTCTGTGCATATGCGAGATCTGAAAGTGGGAGAAAGTAGAAAAGTCTAAGGTTCACCTCCTGAGCTCAATACTGTTTTAAGTGATCTATATTATTTCATATAACACATATATAAGGTTTATTAAATTCCTGTACATTTTGAGGAAAAAAATCAAAATGACTACATCCTTTAATTAACCCATGCAAGTGACCCCCAGACAGTACAGATATGCCAGATTTTCTCAACCTTTTTATTCCACATAAACCCTTGAGATAATTTTCAGGTCCCAGGGAACCCCTTCTAAATCTAATTCCTTGAGAATCAGAGGGAATAGCCCTCCTTACCATAATGGCCCCTAAGGACAGCTAAAACAATCATCGCTGTCTTGCAGCTGGCTCTGCCAAATTGGTTTTAGAACTAGGCAGACACCATCAGATGGGAGGTCAAGGGATGGTCAACGAATCTCCAGAAACCCCTGGGGAACCATAGGGTTCCACAGAAATCTGGTTGAGAATGGCTGTGATACACCCTACTATGTGTTATTTGCACTTTCTACTTGTTCCTGCAAGTTTCATTTTAAATACTGCATCTTGATATCCACCTGCTCTAAAAAGTCACAAAAAGTATAAGCTCTCCCAATTATTGGTGCTTCTGCTTGTGTGGAGTAGTAGGAAGATTTGGATGTTTTACTTTTTGCCTATGTTTTTATATTAGGATACATTTTCTATATTGTTTATTAAAATGTATATATAATGATTTGTGCCATGTAGTTTGTAGTCTGATGGAGAGGTAGTTCTGCACTGGAAAGTTATCATCAGAAACGTTTAAAGCAATGAAAGAATACATTTTTCATTTTTGTATGAATATTTATGTGAACCTAAACTTAATATATCAGCAAATATGTTTCTGCTTGTGTGAAGGGAGGTTGTAGCTTGTTTGTGGATAGCTACATGTGGGTAACACATGTTGCTCTAGGTGTAATTGAAAAATGCATCTTTTAAAAGTTTCTGCTTTTTGACCCTGTTGAAGTGTAATAAATAGGATATACATATCTCATTCAGTTTGTCATTTTATTTTGTCCCAATAAACAGTTATGTAAATGAAAACAGAAATAAAAGACATAAGAGTGGCAGGACTAAGAAGAGATGCACAATCTAAGCAGTGATTTGCTAATGGGTCCACAATGCATCAGAACTGAATATTTGTAAATAACTTCCAGGCCTCAGATGGTAATGTGAGCATTCCTGCAGAATGTCTAATAAATCACAGCATAATTTGGAGTTGGTTTGAACTCCTTGTGGGGTGTTTAGCCTTAAAATGCCATGGTTCAGTGAAATACCTGTATCCATTTTAAAAGATTAGCATTTTGCTTTCCCTTTGCCCTCAATACATAAATGATCTTCCCTATTCAGCAAACTCTGCAGGTCAAATAATTAGTAGTTACCATATGGGTCATACCTTCTTCTGTGGGGGATAAAAGAAGGGAATGTGAATTCCAACATTCCTGTATTATTAATAAAAAAGTATTTATATAGTGCCAACATATTATGCAGTGCTGTGCATTGAATATGGATCTCAGTGGTCTATTTTTTCTATGGGAGCTGCACCATCTAGAATGGTATGGTACCAAGGAATGTCGGGTTTCATCTATTCTTGCAGAAGCTATTTCCAGTGACATGCAAAGGGGTGGGGGAAACAACATATTCATGTTAGATTTTTTAAAACCTTTTTTTTGTATTTTAGGGGAAGTTAGAGACATATGGCCTAATTTATTAAAGCTCTCCAAAACTAGAAGTATAGACTATCATGATTGAACCTGGGTGAGATGGCAATCCTTGATTAAAGCTGGACCATTACCAACTAATTGCAAATGTTTGTTAGGAAATCTATTCCAGGTTTGCTGGATCACCCAGGATCTCTTATGATAGTCTATTTTTCCAGTCTTGGAAAGCTTTAATAAATCAGACCCATATGATCAAAAAAGACTGCTTGCTATTTTTTTGATACACCAGGATAAAGGTACTACAGTGTTCTACTCTATAACGTTTGAGCTTCAGAGACACTCTCAACTCAAGGAGTTTTTTTTTTTTTTTATGATTAGTTTGGTTTTACTAATAGATTTTTGTATACCCATGACACACGTTATCACACTGTAAGAAATGTGCAGACCCTTTATAGCTATAGATGCTATAAACATAAAAATCTACATGGTCTGTGTTGGATAACAGTATATAATCTATGTTTATAATCTTTTATTCAGACTCCTTTATTATATACACATCTGTTTTTAAGCAATGTACTGAAAAAATACGTAATCCAGACCATTTTAAATAAGCTCTGGAAAAGCTTTGCTACTCTTCTGTGTACTGGGAGTGGATGGAGAGGAATCTAAGCAGCTTCTACAAATGTATTCAATCAGCAACAAAGTCAAACGTGTAATAACAATTAACCAGAATTAATCTTTTAATGACAAGAAACCTAACTAGTCAGGCCAGATTTCCGCATTTTCCTTCTTTTTTTCTACTCCTTAAAGTGAAAGTGCATCCAAGCAAACAACTGTAAAGCAGTATAGTCGAACAATTACCAGAGCCCAATGCCTTCTGTTCTGAAAAATGGACATTTAGAATAGCACTGGAACAATCACTAACCATAGTTTCCAGAGACAATCACTGAATGCTTGTACAAAGTTTAATACTTGAGTATCCTTAATCCAACTAAATATAAATATTTAAAGATGAAAACAAATTTAAGCAATCCATGATCTGCAAATTTTATTACTATTTTTATGTTTATTTTTGTGTTTTTAAACTGACATTATCTTTTATGGTGCTGTACAGAGTACAAAACAGACAATATTGGATAACAAAACATCTAAAGTTCATACCTAAAAATTGGGATATTGGTAGTGATACAGGTATGAAAATACAAAATAAAAGCGGAAGTAACCCCGGAGTCACTCCCCTTTCCCTGATCCCTTTAAGGGTACTATCTTCTTTCTTCGCTTCTTCCTTTTGATCTTGGGGCATCTTGATTGGCCGGGCCATTATGACATCACTATTGCATTTATTTGCGGCATGAGCAGGAAAATTCAGAAATGCTGGGTATTTCTTCCAGGAACCCAGAGCGATTGGACAGATAGGAGTGAATATTGCAGAATATTGACCGTCAGAAGTCTTGGAAATGAGAATATGAGGAGGTTATGAAAGTGGGGAGCAGCATAAGTAGAATTAGAAAGAAGGCGAATAATGCAAGTAGCAGAGTTCAGTAGGTATTTGAAGCATTTAGGAGTTGTGTTGATAAATTGTCTAGGGTTTTGGAGCTGAGATGAAGTGAGTGGGAAGCATCATTGTTTGGCAATAGGAAAGAGTCCAAAATGCAAAGCTTGTCTGTATGACTTCAAGTCATATAAAACAGAACATTTAACCTGGGTTGCTAATGAAGTTCATAGCTAATAAAGGGGCACCATTCGCCCTTTTAACATTGAGTGCTAAAGCACCAATTTCACAGGTAGTGGTCTTCAACATTTATTGCTTCAAATTCTAAGGAAGGTGTAAATTATTATTATTGCCAAAGGGAAGTTCTATGCACAGTAATTTATGTCAGGCTATGTTAAAAGACCCAAAAGAATGTGCTAGCATTAGAAGCTGGTTATAATTACATAGTTACATAGTAGGTTAGGTTGAAAAAAGACATAGGTCTATCAAGTTCAAACACTAGGGAAATAAACATATCCCAGATATAAAACACTATAAGACATAGTTGGTCTAGAGAGAGGGAAAAAAACCCAGGTACAATTTGCTTCCTGATTCCATTAGGCAATCAGATGTTCCCTGGATAAACAGTCTCTGTTATCTTTACTTTAAATTCTTAATACCCAGTTATATTCTGTGCTTCTAGAAAATCATCCAGTTTTTTCTTAAAGCAATCTATAGTAGTTGCTGAAACTACTTCCTGAGGGAGCCGAATACACATTTTAACAGACCTTACTGGGAAGAATTCCTTCCTTATCCGGAGCTTAAACTTAATTTCCTCCAGACACAAAGAGTGCCCTCTTGTTCTTTGTAATGATCTCAAAGTGAAAATTTGGGAAGAAAGTTCTCTATATGGCCCATTTATATATTTATACAGGGTGATCATATCCCCCTTATACATCTCTTCTCAAGGGAGAATAGATTCAGTTTAGCTAATCTCTCCTCATAGCTGAGCTCCTCCATTCCTTTTTTTAAATTAGTTGCCCTTCTCTGCACTCTCTCCAATTCCACAATGTCCTTTTTGTGAACCAGTGCCAAAAACTGGACTGCATATTCCCGATGTGGTCTTACCAATGCTTTGTACAGGGGCAGGATTTGGTGTCAGCTGCAAACACAGAAATGGTACTTATAATCCCAAAATCTATATCATTTATAAAGATTTTAAACAGTAAAGGTCCCAACACTGAACCCAGGGGTACACCACTAGAAACATTAAACCATTCAGAGTATGAATCATTAATTACAACTCTCTGGATGCGGTGTTTAGACCAGTTCTCTATCCATTTACAGATTGACTTTTAT